>NC_059284.1:8325249-8330249 GCF_017591435.1 Portunus trituberculatus
TGTGTATGCGTATCTTAAAATTTTGGCTCCAGAGTTGTTAGTTTAGGAAAGTTACTTGTGTTTTTTTTTAATATTCTGCTTGTCTTTTTCTTGGTTCTCGAGAGTCGGTGTGGTGATCTAGAAATATTTATCTTTTTTTTTTGTAACCTTCTGCGTAAGCGTACCTTAAAATTTCCGTTCCAGAGAGTTGGTTAAAAAAGTTAGTTGTGTTTTGTTATGTTCTGCGTGCCGTTTTATTTGGTTCAGAGAATTGGTTTGTTGATCTGGAAATATATATATATCTCTTTTTATTATGTTCTACGTATATGTATCTTAAAATCTTGGTTCCGGAGATTTGATTTAGAAAAGTTAGTTGTGCTTTGTAATGTTTTGTGTGTATTTTTCTTAGTTTCAGATTGTTAGGGGTTATAATTAGATAGAGTGTAATTGCATATATATAATGAAATAGATATAATGTAATGTAATAACTGCAATGTTCAGCTTTTGTTCATCTTGATTCCGGAGAGTTGGTGTAGGTTTTCAAGGCAGATATTTGTATTTTGTAATGTTTTGGGTCTCTCTGTCTTAAAATTATGGTTCCGGTTTGCATGTTTTTGAATGTGTGTTTATAAATACATGTGTCTGTTGTGTACGAGTTCTGCCAAGTGTAATTTTGTTTGATGGCTTTTTGCAACTTGCCATGTGTTTTGTGCTTTTACGTTGCGAATTCATCTTGCCTTTGTTAATGAGGTTGGAAGGATGTTATAAAAGTTTTCGCTATTAAACTTTTTCTTCCTCTGTACTGAAAATGAGTTTGCCATCTGACAAATAATGTTTTCTACGTAAATTTTACTTATCAAAAAATATACAGAAGAAACACTCCCTCTTCACTGCCAAAACACTTCAACCATTTCTCTTCATCATTATCATGTACAAAACAGTATTAGTTATATACTTTTCAAAAAAATACACAGGAATAAAACACTCCCTCTTCACGGACATAATACAGAAGAAACACACTATTTTTACTCACAAAATATAGAAGAAACATAAACTTCACTGCCAAAATATAGAAACACACCCTTTTCACTACCAAAATACTGAAGCAACACACCTTCATTGCCAAAATATAGAAGAAACACAAACTTCACTGCCAAAATATAGAAACACTCCTTCACTGCCAAAATACAAAAGTAACACACAAACTTCACTGCCAAAATATAGAAACACTCCTTCTTCACTGCCAAGACACAGAAGAAACATTCCCTCTTCATTGGCAAAACGCTGCAACTATTACCTTTCATCTAACAACAAACCGCTATGAATTATCTAATTTTTCAAAAGAATACTCTGAAAAAAATACTTCCTCTTCACTGCCGTAAACTTTCCAACATCCTTTCCCTCCCTGTGCAGTTCCCGGCAGTGCTACGAGTACGTGTTGTCAGTGCCTAGCGTCACTTTGTATTTCCAGCGGTGAGAGTACCAAGCTGAGTGCCAACAGTTCAATTTCAGGCAGCGGACCCTCAGTGCCCGTGCAGTAACCCTTATCTTTGAGTGCCACGTGTTATGCTTATTGCTACGTGCCTGCTGGGAGTGCCATGCCTTTCATTCCCGTAACAGCAGTGCCTGGGGGTAATCCTTATCTCCCAGTGCCATGGGTTATTCCTCCCTGGCTCTTATAAACCTCCACACTGCGGCACCCAATACTCCTCCGTCGTGCCTAGTGGCTTGCAACACGGCACAATACTTCTCAGTGGCACCCAATACCCCCTCCTCTCCCTACTGGTCCTCCTCTTCCTCTTCCTCTCTTCCCAGGCGCAGTTTGAAAGGAGGGACTGGGTTATAAGAGAGTCTAGAAGTGTTCAAAGGGACACAACTTTATTGATCTCAGCTCAGGCCACGAGACTCGACCCTGCCTTGTATGTGTGTGTGTGTGTGTGTGTGTGTGTGTGTGTGTGTGTGTGTGTGTGTGTGTGTGTGTGTACGTGTGCGTGTGTGTGTGTGTGGTCTTGTGATGTAGCTAATGGTCATTTCTGATACTGCTACTACTATTGTGTCCTTTTCAAGCCTTCAGCGGTCACTACTATTACTATTTCCACTAACAACGTACCCTTACTGTCGGCGCCACAACCACCACCACCACCACCACCACCACCACCACCACCACCACCTATGACATAATATTGCTACAGCTTCAATGGACTCTAAATACAGCCCCGGGCACTACCGATTCCAACCTGTACTGTAACTTCTGTAATCGGAGAGGTTAATATTGCAGGTTCGGTCGCCTTGCCTTCTGGGGTGAGCCTCCCTACTACCCCAGACTCACCCCAGCACACCCCGTCCCTGCCACCCTACCCCTGACACCCGCCCCCTGTCACCCTGTCCCAGTTCGGAGTGTAAATGTTGCATATGTGTGTGTGTGTGTGTGTGTGTGTGTGTGTGTGTGTGTGTGTGTGTGTGTGTGTGTGTGTGTGTGTGTTTGTGTGTGTGTTCTGTTAGTGTTCTGTATCTGTAATGGACTCTGTGTGCATTCAGGCGAAGTGTGTGTGTATGTGTGTGTGTGTGTGTGTGTGTGTGTGTGTGTGTGTGTGTGTGTGTGTGTGTGTGTGTGTGTGTGTGTGTGTGTGTGTGTGTTTGTTTCTCTCTCTCTCTCTCTCTCTCTCTCTCTCTCTCTCTCTCTCTCTCTCTCTCTCTCTCCTTCGTTCCTTGTCTACTAATCTCTCTTCCTTTCTTTTTGTTTGATCTAACTCTCTTTGTTTTTAGTTACATTATTTTATCGTTAACTTCCTTCGTATTTTTTTCTTCTTTTATCATTTATTTGGCTTTCCCTTCTCTCTGTTTCAGTATCACTTTTTTTTTATTTTCGTTTTTTTTCGTTTGTTTCTTCGTCTGTTTTTGCGTGTCCCTGTTTCATTGTCTTTCGTCTTTTTTATTTTTATATCCCTGTTTTATTTTCGTTTCCTCTTTCCTTTTGTGTCTCTACGTTTTTGCTTTTCTCTCTCCTCCTCCTCCTCCTCTCTTAGTCTTTTCATTTTTCTTCCTTTCTTATGTTTTATTTTATCTCTTCTTTATTTTTAGTGTCGGTGGTTTAACGTAACTTTCTCTTTGTGGCGATGTTCTTGTTTTTCTTTACTTTCTTTAACTTTTCCGTGTTTCCTTCCTCTTTCTCCACGTCTCCCTGTCTCTCTATCTTTCTCTCTTATTCTCTTTCTCCCTTTCTCGTCTCCTCTTTTATCTCTCACTTCTCTCATCTCTCTTATTTCATTCTTGTATCTATCATCCTATTTTGCATCACGCTTTTCTCCTTCTCTTCTTCTTCTTCTTCTTCTTCTTCTTCTTCTTCTTCTTCTTCTTCTTCTTCTTCTTCTTCTTCTTCTTCGTCTTCCTCCTCCTCCTCCTCCTCCTCCTCCTCCTCCTCTTCCTGTTTTAACCGCTGAATTGTTACCATCTTTTTTATTCCTTCCTTCATTTCGATCACCTCTCATCTCTCTCTGTCTCTCTTTCCTTTGTCTCTTATCCATCATTCTATTCCTGCATCATTCTTCCCCATCCTCCTCCTCCTCCTCCTCCTCCTCCTCCTCCTCCTCCTCCTCCATCCCAGCATCTGTTTAGCCACACAATTGTTACCAATATTGCTCTTTGCACCTCTATTGAAAGGGTGAATAGCGTGGCTTCCTACCTCCTCCTCCTCCTCCTCCTCCTGGTTGTGCCATTGTCATTCCACCTGTCATCGGTATAATTGCACAGCAGCATCCATGAAAGAACATCATCATTTGTTTTCTGACTGCCCGAGGCGACATTAGCATCCATTCGCGCCTGTGCCATCACCACCACCACCATCACCACCGTCACTACCACCGCCACCCCCCCTGCCGCCATCACAGACCCGCTCTTCCGGCGTTCACAATCACCACTATTCTTGCTGGTGTCGACTCCACAATCACCGCATTTGTCACTATTACCAGTACCGCTATTACTGGTGGAGGGAGAGAGAGAGAGAGAGAGAGAGAGAGAGAGAGAGAGAGAGAGAGAGAGAGAGAGAGAGAGAGAGAGAGAGGCGTGGGGATGAGATAGAATGCATTGTCTAAAGCGTTAATACCATAGAGTGAGAGAGAGAGAGAGAGAGAGAGAGAGAGAGAGAGAGAGAGAGAGAGAGAGAGAGAGAAGGAGGGAAAGGATACATCGTCCCAAAACATCGAGAATCCCTCACGAAAACAAAATCACAAGGAGCAACTTTTGTATCGCTGCGGAAAAGAAATTCTACGTTTGCGTTTTATGGCTGACGAAACTCCTTCCCTCCTCTCTTCTCTCCTCTTCCCTCCTCTTCTCTCCGCTTCTCTCCGCTTCCCTCCCTCCTCCAGCGCCCATCACTCAGACAAAAGAGCATCGCATTGCCCTCTCAGCCCTCACGACAACACCAAGACGAGGAAAATGGAAAAGGAAAACAGGTGAAAGAGATTTTTTTGTGTGGCTTCCAGTGAAAATAAAAATGTGAAACGAGGAAAACGAAAGAGAAGCAGAAGAGAAAGACGGAGAGACGGAGAGAAGGAGAGAGGGAGAGGAAAGAGAGATGATGATCAGAAGTAAGAGGAAATTGAAGGAATATAAGAAAAAAAAGGGAAATAAAAGCATAGAAAGAAGAAAAAGAAGGGAAAGTATCAGAATAGGCACTAAGAAAAGGGTTGCTATAGATGAACTAATGAAATAAAAAAGAAGTAGAAAAGAGGAAAGCTTGGAAGAAAACAAATAAGACGTACGAAGAAATTGTGATAAGAAATATGTGCAGAAGAAGGAGGAAATGGAAAAAGGAACGAAGAATAAGAAAAAGGAAAGGTGATGATAAGAAAGACGTGTATTAGAAATGTAAGGGATAAGGAGAGCGAGAAGAAAAGATCTAAGAAAATAACAGCGATAAGAAAAAAAAGAGATTAAAATATGAGGAAAAATTGACATCAAAGAATAAAAAGCAAAACGAAATAATTAGAAAATAATGGATAAAAAAGGTCAAAAATACGTAA
>NC_059284.1:8335249-8345249 GCF_017591435.1 Portunus trituberculatus
AAGTGTCGAGTGTGGAACGAATATAATTTTTGCGTTGTCACTGTTTTATTTCTTTTTTTGCTTTTGTGATGGAGTGGAAGTGAGTGAGAGAAAATGCTGTGATGATGGTGTCAGTGTGTGTGTGTGTGTGTGTGTGTGTGTGTGTGTGTGTGTTTACTACTACTACTACTACTACTACTACTACTACCACTACAAACTCAAAATACACCAAAGATTGTAACATTATTTTAGCTAGAAAGAAATATTTACTTTGCTTTGATAACTGCTAGAAATTTGAGAAAAGCATCTAACATATACAAAACTGTAGTGTGTGTGTGTGTGTGTGTGTGTGTGTGTGTGTGTGTGTGTGTGTGTGTGTGCGTGTGCGTGCGATAGGCTGAAGAGTAAGTAAAAAAAGGAGTAATATTTCAGCTCAGCAATATGAAAGAGAGAAACTCGGCTATCAGCAATAAAAGAAAAATGAAATACTTTTCCTCCACCAATAAGAAAAAAAGATGATTTATTTACATCCGCCGCCAGGAAAAACGGATATAATGACTCTTAATACACTCTTACTGAAGGGACACTGTGATGACTCTTAATACACTCTTACTGAAGGGAAACTGTGATGACTCTTGATACACTCTTACTGAAGGGAAACTGTGATGACTCTTAATACACTCTTACTGAAGGGACACTGTGATGACTCTTGATACACTCTTACTGAAGGGAAACTGTGATGACTCTTAATACACTCTTACTGAAGGGACACTGTGATGACTCTTAATACACTCTTACTGAAGGGAAACTGTGATGACTCTTAATACACTCTTACTGAAGGAAACTGTGATGACTCTTAATACACTCTTACTGAAGGACACTGTGATGACTCTTAATACACTCTTACTGAAGGGACACTGTGATGACTCTTAATACACTCTTACTGAAGGGACACTGTGATGACTCTTAATACACTCTTACTGAAGGGACACTGTGATGACTCTTAATACACTCTTACTGAAGGGACACTGTGATGACTCTTAATACACTCTTACTGAAGGGACACTGTGATGACTCTTAATACACTCTTACTGAAGGGACACTGTGATGACTCTTAATACACTCTTACTGAAGGGACACTGTGATGACTCTTAATACACTCTTACTGAAGGGACACTGTGATGACTCTTAATACACTCTTACTGAAGGGACACTGTGATGACTCTTGATACACTCTTACTGAAGGGAAACTGTGATGACTCTTAATACACTCTTACTGAAGGGACACTGTGATGACTCTTAATACACTCTTACTGAAGGGAAACTGTGATGATTCTTGATACACTCTTACTGAAGGGACACTGTGATGACCCTTAATATAATGACCCTTAATACACTCTTACTGAAGGGAAGCTTAAGTATTTTGCATTAGACTCTTTATGTTTACGTAGATTAATAAAAAAGAAAACGATACAAGAAGAAGAACGAGAAGAGCAAAAAACGGGAAAAAAAGAACAAAAATAACAGGAAAAACAGAAACAACATGTGAATATAGAAGATGACTGAAAGAATAAATGATAAAGAGTGGAATAAGAGAGGAAGAAAAATTTATTCATCTATTTGTTTTTTCATTTGTGTGTGTGTGTGTGTGTGTGTGTGTGTGTGTGTGTGTGTGTGTGTGTGTGTGTGTGTGTTCTTCGCCCTTATCAAATATCGAACGTCTCTTTTGCCATTTTTCACAGAAGTTTGTCCCTTATTCTCTCTCTCTCTCGCTCTCTCTCTCTCTCTCTCTCTCTCTCTCTCTCTCTCTCTCTCTCTCGGTATGAAGGGCAGTAAAAACGTAATTTGAAAACCTAATGGGCCGGAACAACCATCAAAGAAATCGCGTTGCGCTATCTAGTACTACCACCACCACCACCTCACCACCACCACCACCACCACCACCACCACCACCACCACCACCACCACCACCACCGCCATCTTCTGCCTAAGTACCCGATCATCATCATTCATCATTAATTGGAAAAATGTGAATAATTTTTAAACATCAATCAATTTGCAAAAGGTTCTTCTTCCTTCTCTTCTCCTTTCCCTTCTTTATTTCTCTCTCTCTCTCTCTCTCTCTCTCTCTCTCTCTCTCTCTCTCTCTATTTTTTATTACCTAGTTTTTATGTATCTCTTCATCTGGTCCTTTTTATTGCTTTGTCCTCCATTTCTCTCTTTTTTTATCTTTTTCTCCTATTCTGTCTTCGTTTCCCTTTTTCTTTTCTTTCTTTTTTCTTCCCTTTTCTTTTTCTTTTTACATATCCAAATATTTCCTTCATATTTCTCCATTTCTTCCTTTTCCTTTTCCTTATCCTAATTTATTGCTACTTTCTCTAACTTCTCCTTTTTTTTCCAACATATAGACTTCTTCCCTTTTTCCTACCTTCCTTTTTTCCTCCCTTTCTCTAATACCCACTCTCTTTATCTATTCCTCCATCTCTTTCTTTCCTTCCTTCCTTCCTTCTTTTCTTATCCAAACACAAGCTCTTCCTCCTTCCTTCCTTCCCTTCTTTTTTTTCCTTCCTTCTCAGATACCTCCTTCATCCCTCCTTATCCTCCTTCCCTCGTGCTCCTTCTTACTTCATAGATCCGCTTCGCTTTTGGCTTCTATCTTGAATAATTTACTGACTGACTGACTGATTGGGCGAGGCAGTGAATGCTTGACTAAGTGAGTAAATGGCGGGTGACGGGCCTCGCCTCACGCTCAAGTAGGTTAACGAATGCAGTGCGTGAGTGTTGACTTTGTGACTGATTATACCGACGACTGAGGGGAGGAGAGAGTGAGTGACAGAGTGAGGGATGGATGGACACACACACACACACACACACACACACTTATAGACTCACACTTCCATACAGACAGACAAACAGACATATAACTTGCGTCCTTTAAGAGAGAGAGAGAGAGAGAGAGAGAGAGAGAGACGGAGATTACAGTATCTCTAGTCCCCTATCGTCTCTTTCTTGGGTTTTAGGACCAATGACTCTCTCTCTCTCTCTCTCTCTCTCTCTCTCTCTCTCTCTCTCTCTCTCTCTCTCTCTCTCTCTGATAAGACTCTGGGCCGTCTTCTCAGAATATTAACAAGACTGTACCAAGTTTGTGCCCAATACCACCACCACCACCACCACCACCACCACCACCACAACCACCACCACCACCACTCTACTGTTTTGACTTTCCTCCCCCTTTCATTGACTGGTGTCTTTATTTCTTGACTGCGGCTCTTGGAAGATATGATTAAGGCACGTGTTTGTACAGCGAGCCATAATTCACGTGTAATTGTGGCCTTTCATCTTGTGAGGGTCATTTATCATGTCTTATTTGTGTCCTTCCTTCCTTCTTATTTCCTTTTCCCTCTCTCTCTCTCTCTCTCTCTCTCTCTCTCTCTCTCTCTCTCTCTCTCTCTCTCTCTCTCTCTCTCTCTCTTCTCTCGTTTCTGTTTCATGTTCTCTTTCTTTTTTCTCTCTACTTTTTTTGTTCTTTTTTTATATTTTTCTATTCTCTCCGTTTTCTTTCATATTATTTTATGTAAATTTCTTCTTTTCCTCCTCTTTTCTCTCTTTCCTCTTCTATTTATTTTCTTTCCTTCTCTTTCTATTCTCTCCTATTTCTTCTTTATTTCTTCTTATTCTTCTTCTCTTCTATTTCTCCTCTTCCTTCTTTTCATCACATCTCTGTACTTTTTCCTTTCATTTCTCTTTTTTTATTTCCTCTCCTACTCTTCCGTGCCATTAACCTTTATTTATATATCCTATCTCCTCGTTTTATCCTTTTCTCTCTTCATTTACTTACATCCTCTTCCCTTCGTCCACACTTCACACTCATCTCGTCTCCTCTCCTTCCCAATTTTCATCTATCCTCTCTCTTCTCCTCTCATCTATTTGTATCCTCCTTTCGTCTACTCTTCACTCCCCTCATTTCCTCTCTTCCTCTCTCTTCAAATATCCTTTCTCCTCTCCTCTCTTCTCCTTTCTTCTCTCCTCTCCTCTACTCTACTCTCCTTTCCTCTCCTCTCTTCTCTCTCTCCTCTCCTCTCCTGTCCTCTCCTCTCCTCTCGCCTCGTCTCGTCTCGTCCCTCACGTTGCCGAGGTAAACTCAGGTAAACTCCATTTCAGTCCACTGCAGGTGCTTGCTATCCACCAATTACTTTATTACTTTAGTGACGGAGTGCCTCAGTCGAGCGTTCACAGTCCCTGCTGCCGTATATGGTGTGTGTGTGTGTGTGTGTGTGTATGTGTGTGTGTGTGTGTGGGTGGGTGGTTCTGTTTGTCTCTCTCTATGTCAGTATATTGTATAGTGTGTTTGTTTGTATGTGTGTGTTTTGGGGGCAGGGGGCTTGTGTGTGTGTGTGTGTCTGTCTGTGTGTGTGTGGGTGAAAGTGTTTGAGTTTGCGTTTGTCTGTCATTTGTCTGGTTTTCTCTGTTTTTCTCAGTCTCTCTCTCTCTCTCTCTCTCTCTCTCTCTCTCTCTCTCTCTCTCTCTCTCTCTCTCTCTCTCTCTCTCTCTCTCTCGCTCTCTCTCTTGGGAAACTTTCCTTAACATAACTTTCACAATGCGCAGGAAGTATCTCTCTCTCCCCTTCCCTCTCTCCTCTCTTTCTCTCACTCACACCCTCTCCTTTCACTCCCTCTCACTCTCTCTCTCTCTCTCTCACAAATCGGGCGGCAGTGAGTAATGTATCTATCTCTCATATCTATCTTTCATGTCTCGCCTCACTTCTCATCCTGATCAATGCTTAGTCCGCCTCCTTCATCTCCTTATCTCTCCTCCAGCTAATCCTTCACGCTGCTACACACGCTCAGATAGTCTCGTTCTTTCCCCAATCTTTACTTATTGGTCTTTGTTAATTGGATGCTGTTGCTACTTTTATGTTTCTCCTACTCTTTTCTTTAGTTTCTCCTGCTTTATGTTCCTTTTTCGTCCCGTTTTCTTTCATGTACGTATCTTTATATCTTTTCTTTCGTTTCTTTTATATATTTCTTTTTCTTTTTAATCTTGGTTATTTATGGTTTCTTTTTACGTTTATCCTTTTCAATAATGCACAATCTTTTAATATTTTTTTTCTCTGTTGCTTACACTCTTCCATTTTATCTTCTTGTACAAACAGAAAGGTGGATCTCCTTTACAACATTATTCTCGGAACTACACACACACAGATTTTCTTTACCCTTCCCCTCTCAAAAATGCAAAATCTTTTAACACTTTCTCTGTCCGTCACCTTCAGATTTCCATGTTCCCTTCATGTACAAACAGAGAGACTTCTATCACATCTTCCTTATCAAAACTACACAAACAGGTTCTCTTTACACTTTCCTTCTCAAAACTACAGTCTTTTAACATTTTCTCTCTCTGTCACCTATAGACTTTCATTTTCCCTTCATGTACAGACAGTCTAGTTTCCTTTTCACTCTCTTAAAACTACACAGACAAGATTTTTTACATTTTCCTTCTCAAAGCTACACAGTCTTTTAACATTTTATCTCTCCGTCACCTACACACCTCCATTTTCCCTCCATGTACAGACAGACAGACTCTCTCTACACCTTCCTTCAGTCACTGCCAATCTACGTAACTTCTCAAAACTACACAATCTTTCTCTCTCTTATCTCCCCCGTACCCTCCATTCTGGCTTCAAGGAGTGGCAGGACCAGTGCGCCCTTTCATACATAATTTGGCCCATTTCACGCCTCCCTTCCCTCTGATTACATCCAGCCACGTTCACACACACACGCGCGCCACTTCACCTCCCCCCGCTGTCTTTTTCTCTCCAGCGTGTTTCTTTTTCCCAGTGTTCAGTTTGAGTTGAATCATCGAGTGTGGGTTCCTGTCGCCGCTGCATGTGTGTTTTTTTGGGGTTAGGTATTTTGTTTTATGAAGTTGTGTGTGTGTGTGTGTGTGTGTGTGTGTGTGTGTGTGTGTGTGTGTGTGTGTGTGTGTGTGTTTTTGGGGCTTTTAGATTTTCTGTCGTTGTTGTTGTTACTGTTGATGTTGTTGTTGTTGTTATTGTTGTTGTTGTTGTTACTGCTAAACTGCTGCTGCTGCTGCTGCTGCTGCTACTACTACTACTACTACTACTACTACTACTACTACTACTACTACTACTACTACTACTACTACTACTACTACTACTACTATTTAAGCAAGATATCTCTGTCAACCACCACTATCACCATCACTACCACCACCATCATCACTACTACTACTACTACTACTACTACTACTACTACTACTACCACCACCACCACCACCACTACTACAACCATACACACACATACAGGGAAACAAACTTAGCAGAGCGAGTCCCTTTCTTCCTCCCTTCCTCCCACACACCCTCCTCCCTCTTCCCCTCCCATCCCCTCCCTTTCCCTCGCCTCTAGGTTTGTTAGCTGGTTGACTGGCTGACTGGTTGACTGGTGACTGGGTGACTGATTCCCTCGACACACAGTCCTCCCTGAGAGTGAGTGGAATACTGATGAGGAACCCCGGGGCAAAGAAATGAGGAATCGAGTCCATGCTGACTGACTGACTGATTGACTGACTGATTGACTGAAGGCTGGAATAAATGTAGTTTTGATTCTACGCTTTCTTAATTGAGTTTTTTTTTTCTTTTTGGTTGATTGACTGAATGAAAGTGTCTGTGTGTGTGTGTGTGTGTGTGTGTGTGTGTGTGTGTGTGTGTGTGTGTGTGTGTGTGTGTAAAGCATTTATTGACTGAGTGACAGACTGAATTTTGGGATAAATGAAGTTTCATTCCGAATTTTATTGCCGGATTGAATCTTTCTGACTGAGGAAATATTTTTGAATTTCGGACTGACTGACTGACTGACTGGCTGACTATAAACTGAATAGATATGCGATTTCCCTTCATTTTAACTGAAGAAAATATCTATAGAATTCATGTTTTGCTGACTGACTGGAGTGACTGACTGACTGACTGATTGACTGACTGACTGGCAGACTGACTAAGAATAAAGAAGTGTATCTCTTTCTGTTCCACTGACTACCTGACTGACTAACTGACTAACAGACACTATAAACCTTTCATTAACTATTCAATTAACGCAGAGAAAGAAAAAGAAAGCAAAAAAAAAAAAAAGAAACACGAGAATAAAAACCAGAGAGAGAGAGAGAGAGAGAGAGAGAGAGAGAGAGAGAGAGAGAGAGAGTTGGTCTATCAGGAGAGGGGATGAGGCGAAGCAAAACAAGAGACTGTCGCTCGCTTGGTATTCATGAACGGAAAGGAAGTTTGATCCTTTGGCAGCCTGACTTAACATCGGCCTATGGAGAAAGGAGGAAGAGAGATGAAGGAAGAGGAAGAGGAGGAGGAGGAGGAGGAGGAGGAGGAGGAGGAGGAGGAGGAGGAGGAGGAGCGGGTCAAGTAATAGCTCAGGAAGATGGATGGTAAATGGGAGCCCTGGAGGAGGAGGAGGAAGAGGAGGAGGAGGTTAAGGAGGAAGAAGAGGTGGAGGAGGAGGTGGTATTAAAGGCAGGGAAAGAGAAAGAAGGTCATACTGAATAAGAAGGAAAAGTGGAGGGAGGAGGAGGAGGAAAAAATAAAGGAGGAGGAGGAGGAGGAAGAGGAGGAGGTGGAGGAGGAGGAGATGGAGGAGGAGGAGGAGAAGGAGAAAGAAAAGTAATGCCGAAAGAGGCTCGTAGGAAGAAACAGATAGAAAAATGAGGAGGACGAAAAAAGAGGAGGAGGAGGAAGAGGAAGAGGAGGAGGAGAAAGAGGAGGAGGAGGAAGAAGAGGAAGAGGAAGAAGAGGAAAAAGAAGAAGACATCAATTTCACTTTATTTCAATTTGTACTAGAGCTGTTAATTATGTCTATAAAGATGATAACAATGATAAATAGGCGGATAAAGAAGAGGAAGAGGAAGAGGAGGAGGAGGAAAAGGAGGAGGAGGAGGAAGAGGAGGAGGAAGATAATGATATATTTTAGGTCAATAGCTGACTCAGGTTCGTATTTCATGTTATTTTATGGATTAGATTAATGATTTGTATATATATCAGGACTAGAGGGTGTATGGGCGCTCTCTCTCTCTCTCTCTCTCTCTCTCTCTCTCTCTCTCTCTCTCTCTCTCTCTCTCTCTCGTTTGTTGTCTCATTTTTTTCGTTCTCTATTTTTTATTAGATGAGAGAGAGAGAGAGAGAGAGAGAGAGAGAGAGAGAGAGAGAGAGAGAGAGAGAGAGAGATAGATAGATAGAGAGAGAGAGAGAGAGAGAGAGAGAGAGAGAGAGAGATAGATAGATAGATAGATAGATAGAGAGAGAGAGAGAGAGAGAGAGAGAGAGAGAGAGAGAGAGAGAGAGAGAGAGAGAGAGAGAGAGAGAGAGAGATCGTTTGTTGTCTCATTTTTCTTTTTTTTCAGCCTTTTCTAAATGAGAGAGAGAGAGAGAGAGAGAGAGAGAGAGAGAGAGAGAGAGAGGGACAGGTTGATGGAGGAATGATTGAAATAAATGACGGTAAGAATTTTTTTAATCCAATTTTTATTCATTAGAGTTAGTCCTTCAACTTTTTCGATTTTCTTTTTTTTTCCTTTTTGGCATTGATGGATCGTATATGGATTTTTTTTTCTCCTTTTCCTCTTATCTTTTCCCATTTTCCTTACTTTCCTCCCATCAATCACCATTTTTCCTCCTGTTTATAATAGTTTCCTTCAATAAACTTCCATCTTATTTTCTTTTTTCTTTTTTTTCCTGTCAATCTTTCTTTAAAATTTCATCTTGTTTTTTTATTTTTTTTCCCTCATTTTCCCTTCCATTTACTGTTTTCCGTTATCTTTTATGAGTTTTTTTTCTATTTTCTTTAATAAACTCGTAAAATATTTTCTTTTTTTTTCCTCTTTTGTCAATCTTCCTTTGGTAAAATTTCAGCTTCAGTTTTTTTCTTCTGTATTTTATTTTTTCCTCTTTTTTCATTATTTTTACTCTTTTCTATTATTTTTAATCAGTTTTTAAAATTTTCCTTTGATAAATTGGTAATGCATTTCCTTCTTTTCCTTCTCTTTTCTTGTCAATCTTCCTTTGGTAAAATTTCAGCTTGAGTTTCTTCTTTATTTTATTTTTTCTCTTTATTTCCTTCATT
The DNA here is from genome assembly GCF_017591435.1 of Portunus trituberculatus. Classification (NCBI taxonomy): domain Eukaryota; kingdom Metazoa; phylum Arthropoda; class Malacostraca; order Decapoda; family Portunidae; genus Portunus; species Portunus trituberculatus. The sequence goes on from NC_059284.1 coordinate 8,344,360, forward strand.
TACTCATTACTAATATTGTTCATCAGTTTCTTTCATTTTCCTTGTTTGTTTTTTCTTTATCGTTATCAAAATTTTTTCCTTTCCTTTTCCTTTTTTTCCCTTTCGTATCTCTTTTCTCTCATTATCTACTTCACATCGAAGGTTTTAAGTATATATTTTTGTTTTCCCATTTTTTCCCTCCACTTTCATCTATCTTCTTTTCCTGCAACGTTTTCCCTCTTTTTCCTCTTGATCCTCCTCTTTTTTCCCTCTTTTTTTCCTCCCCAGGTTCAGTTTCGTATATTTTTTCCTTTTTTTTCCTTTCTTTATTTCTTCACTTTTTTCCCTCGTCCATTATCCCTACTAAGCTTCATCTTATCTATGTCATTTTCCTCATTTTTTTTCCTGTCAGGTTTTGAACGCCTCCTCTTCCTCCTCCTCCTCCTCCTCCTCCTCCTCCTCCTCTTTATCCTCTTTCCTCCTTCTCCTCCTACTTATCCTCATCCTCTTCCACTATCTTCTTATCTTCTTTTTCGTCTTCTTTTTAGTTATAGTTTACCTTGCTCCTCCTCTTCCTCCCTCCTCCTCCTCCTCCTCCTCCTCCTCCTCTTTCCCCTCCTTCCCCTCCTCCTTCTCGTCCTCATCCACTTCTCCTTCTCTTCCACTTCTTCCCTCCTCATCTCCTTCTCCATTTCCACTTCTTCTTTCTTTCTTCTTTCTTTCTCCTTTCTTTTTTTTCAATTCGTCTTCATTCGTGTGGTCATGTTTCCCCTCCTCCTGCTCCTGCTTCTCCTCCTCCTCCTCCTCCTCCTCCTCTTCCTCCTCCTCTTCCTCCTCTTTTTGCGGAAGAGGAAGGACACGGTAAGAGTCCACATAAGAGAACGCTCAAGATTCAATTTCTCTCTCTCTCT
>NC_059284.1:8350249-8362749 GCF_017591435.1 Portunus trituberculatus
CATAGTCTTTTTTTTATTATTTTCCTCTTTTTTTCCCCTTTTCCTTCTCCCGTATGGTCTTTCTTTAATATTTTCCTATTTTTCCATGTTTTCCTTCCTGTTTCATGGTCTTTTATTAATATTTTCCTCTTTTTCCTCCCTTTTCCTCCTTCCGTATAGCCTTTTTCTATCATTTTCCTCTTTTCCCACGTTTTCCCTCCTGTCGCATGGTCCTTTTTCATTATTTTCCTCTTTTTTCCCTCCCTCATCACAAAGCGTTGTATAGAATAGTGTTTTGTTTCTATTCCTTTATTTCATTTTGTCATTTTTTTTCTGATATTATATTCTCCGATTCTTTTTTCTTCATTTTTTTTCTTTCTCTCTTTTCTAACTTTTTCTCGTTTTTCTTGATTTCTTTTCTGGTGATCATTATTTTTATTTGATTTTTTTTTTTTTTTTTTTACATGTATTTCGTGTTTTACTTAAATTCTTGCTTCATATCATTCTCCATTTTTATTAGTTTTATTCTTTCCTTTTGTTTACACTTTGATAATGACCTTTTAGTCAATTAATTCCATCCATTTCATATTCTTTCATTTCTACTCCACTCCACATTTCTTTCTCTTATCCTCTTCCTTCCGATTTCCTTTTTGTATTTGGCTTACTGCAAAAACAATCATTCTAATTGCGCAAAGAATTATGAAGACAGAAAAACAATTGAACATGTCTTAATTCTTTATTCAGAGACGAACATATATTAGCAGGAGTGAGATACAGAGTGAGGCAGAGTTCCAGAGTCAACAAGTAAAGGGGATATAACAAAGATAGCATAGACTAAATCCTCAGGGTCACTAATCAAGAGCAAGAAATACAAGAAATAATGTTTTTAGCTCAATAAGAACAAAAAAATTGAAAAGAAGTGTTTTTTTCAAATAATATTCGTTGCTACGAGTCAACTGGGATGATTTAAAAAACAAGACAAATTTATAGATGAGAATTGGGAATAACTAGCTATGTTTTATTAAGGGACTGCCACGTTTAGTCCTGATAGCTTCTTGCAGTATAGTGAGAAAGAAAAAAGGGTTCTCAAAAAAGCTATTAAATGACGACTTAATGGGGAGGTTTAAAAGACTGGACAGATTTAAGAATGGAGTTGATAAGTGGAAATAAGTGTGTGTTTGATAGAGGACTTGTCTCGTGTCTCCCTGTTGGCTTTTTGCAGCAGAGTTGGATTAAAAAAGGAGTAGTAAGGAACTTTTTTGTAATTGGTTGTTTAGTGTCCAGTGAATATGAAGTTTTAAAAAGGCAGTGGGTGAGAAGTAGTAAGAAATTGTTTTTTTTTTAATGGAGTGGTGGTTAGTTGGTGTCGAGTGAATATGGACTTATAAATGAGTACTGGATAAATTTAGAGATCAGGATAAGTTGAAATACGGAGGCGTTTTATGTGCAAAGACGTGTAGACCTGAGGACTTCCTGTACCCACCCTTGTTCTCCTGACCTAAATAGATTCTTAAAACAGTATTGGATAAGTTTACAAATAAGGTGATGTGGAAGAGAGAGGGATTTTTTTTTATAGAGGGACGTGTGGACCTGATGACTTCCTGCACCAACCCATCTACGTTCTAAATTAATTTCTAAAAGGTTATTGGATAAGTTTACAAATCAAGCTATACAGGGACGTGTAGACCTGATGACTTCCCGCACCAAACATTGTCTTCCTGACGTGCTAAATGTACCAGACGTTTTGGCTAACTCTATTTCATCTTTAAAGGAACTGGCATTTTATATATAGGGAGGTGTAGACTTGATGATTTCCTGCACCAGCCCTTGCTTCCCTGACTTTCTAAACAGATTCTTAACCCCTTCAGTACCATGACACGTTTTCATATTCATTCTACTTACTATTTGGTGATTTTATACAGCTTCAGAAATTTATGTGGGGAAAAAAATAGTGAAGAGTCTGGCTATTAACCTTCTGACTTCCATAGAAACTTCCAAATGAAAAAAAAAATCATTTAATCATACCCAAAACTCAAGGTAAAGATGTTTCTCAGTACTGAAGGGGTTAAAACAGCATTGGATAACTCTACAGATAAGAATATATACAAATAGGGAAGCGTTTTTTGTAAAGGCACGTGTAGTGAACCTGATGACTTCCAGCACCAACCTTTGTTTTCCCGACCCTCTAACTGGTGCTTCTAACTTCTAATGTGATGTTGAGATGTTACGTAAACAAACACTTCGTATCTCCCTGACTGCTCTGCGCCTCCCCCTCTCCCTCTCTCTCCCTCTCCCTTCCCTAGCGATAATCAGAAAAGCCAGGCAATTAAAATTCTTCAAACCTATTAAAAGTTTTACGTATTCAAATTCTTTCTTATGAGTTCCGTATCTTAATTAGTGTGTTAATTTACCTTACACCTTTTCCTTAAGATATTTTCCTGAGTCTGACACAAAGGTGGAATATTGAGCAGTCTCTCTCTCTCTCTCTCTCTCTCTCTCTCTCTCTCTCTCTCTCTCTCTCTCTCTCTCTCTCTCTCTCTCTCTCTCTCTCTCTCTCTCTCTCTCTCTCTCTCTCGCAGAATTGGCCTTTTTGCTTCATTTTTTTCTCTCTCTCTTGATCATCCAACATTTAATGCATTCTGTCTTTTAAAATTCTCTCTCTCTCTCTCTCTCTCTCTCTCTCTCTCTCTCTCTCTCTCTCTCTCTCTCTCTCTCTCTCTCTCTCTCTCTCTCTCTCTCTTCGTTTCTTTCATCCAATTTGTTTCTTTTTATCATTCCTCTATTTTTTTCTGTTTCTTTTTCCCTCGCGTGTATTTCCACAGCAAAGTTATCATGGTTTTTTCTTCTTTTCCTTTATTCTTTGTTTGTATTATTGCTCTTCTTTGTTTCATTTTGTTATCATTGTCTTTTTTTTTTTTCATTTTTACTCGTTTGGTTTGTTAAAAATACGCGTTTTTCGTAAATATTTCCTGACTTTGAGTATCTCTCTCTCTCTCTCTCTCTCTCTCTCTCTCTCTCTCTCTCTCTCTCTCTCTCTCTCTCTCTCTCTCTCTCTCTCTCTCTCTCTCTCTCTCTCTCTCTCTCTCTCTCTCTCTCTCTCTCTCTCTCTCTCTCTCTAGTACTAATGCTCTCAACTTTCATCTTATCATCACTTAAACTTTTACCTCAGAAATCATGATCAAATTTTCTGCCCAGTTTGTATATTTCCCTTTATTATCTCACTTTTTCCCTTTTTTCCTCCCTTTCCTCCACCTTACGTCTCTCTCTGAACCCTCCCATCTCATTGTCCTCTTCCTCTCTCCCTCTCTCTCCCCCTTCTCCCTATTCCCACTCCCCATTTTTAACCATTCACCCCTTTATGGGCTTCTCTGCTAATGGGTTTGTCGCGTATGTTGTTAGTTTGCAGTGAAGTGAGGCGAGAGTGAACGTGTTTTAACGTGTTCCAACGTGTTCCCATTCCAAGGTACCAGATGGGGAGGGGGGGGTGTATGTCTGAGTGGTTTTGTGTGTGTGTGTGTGTGTGTGTGTGTGTGTGTGTGTGTGTGTGTGTGTGTGTGTGTGTGTGTGTGTGTGTATGTGTTTGCATTGTGTCTTTTATCACGGCAAAAGCAACTGGTGTTCTTCCGTGTGTGTGTGTGTGTGTGTGTGTGTGTGTGTGTGTGTGTGTGTGTGTGTGTGTGTGTGTGTGTGTGTGCGTTATTGGTACTAGAGTGCGTTTAATGGAGTGTGTGTGTGTGTGAATATGACATCAAACTGAGAGACAAAGACGTGTGTATATGTGTGTGTGTGTGTGTGTGTGTGTGTGTGTGTGTGTGTGTGTGTGTGTGTGTGTGTGTGTGTGTGTGTGTGTGTGTGTGTGCATGCGTGTATGAATGTTTGTTTCTATCTCGCTGTGCATTGTTTGTGTGTTTGTCCTCACTCGCTGCGTTCCTTTTCGTCTCTTATTAAGTCTGTCTGTCTGTTTGTCTGTCTGTCTGTCTGCCTGCCTTCCCGCTTCCATCCCTTGTCGCTTTTCTGCCTCTCTGTCAGTCTGTCTGTTTGTCTCTCCTTTGTACATTCACTTCTCTGTATCTTGTTTTGATATTTCCATGTATTTCTGCTTTAACTTCTAAATCTTACCTACGTATATGTTTACCTTTAATTAACTTTACGTGTCTAATCTACATTTTTGGCAATATTTTCTTTACTTTTTTTTTTTTTCAATGTGCGTATGATCTGTCTTGCTTTTCCCCCCTTCTGTCTGTCTGTGTGTCTGAATTTATGTTTGTATGCTTGTCTTAATAGTTTTTCATGATTTATTTCCTAATCTTCTATTACTTCAACGCTTTAGATATCCGTGTGGTTTCTCTTTTCTATCCATATCTGTTTGTACCTTTTTTTATTCCCTATTAATATCCTTTGGGAATTAGACAAACACACAGACACACAGACACATATCCTCTCTCTCTTTCTCTTTCACTCTCTCTCACCCCTTTCTCAATTATCATCTAAAAGCCTTCACGTAATATCCACAGTTTCTTTCCTTCCCTCCTTCACTTTCCTTCTCTCCTTTCCTCCTTCTTAGTACTGTATCTATCTATCTATCCTTCCCTTCTCTCCTTACCCTTGGGCATTATTTTCTCCGTCTCCTCTCCGTCTCCTCTCTCTCCCGCATTCATCAAATTCCCTCTTCTCCCTCGTTCTGCAAATCATTCTCGTCAGCCTTTTCATTTCTCTCATTCCCACTCCCACTCTCTCTCTTCTTCACTTTCTCTCCATCCATCAGGAGCGCCCGGGGGAGAGAACACGGGGACGAAAGAGGTGCTTGCTTAGGTTAGCCCGTCACAAAGTGCTTCTCTCGGATCAAACGTCCCGCTCTAATGAAACCTTTGCTCTTTTTCACCTGCCCAGGTATTGTAGCCTCCTTTGTCTCGTTTTTTTTCACTCTCTCTGTCTGTCTGTCTCTCTCTCTGTCCATTTTTCCCCACTCCCAGCTATTCTAGTTCAATTGGAGAATGAATGAAGGTGTTCCTGCCTATCTGTCTGTTTGTATCTTTTGGTTTCTTGTGTTTTGTATTTCTATTTATTTTTCTGCCTCTCTATTTTTGGATTGGAGAACTGGTGTGTTTGAGAATGTATGGCGGTGTTCCTGTCTATGTCTATTTGTATCTTCTCTTTGCATGTGTATTATATCTCTATCTATTCTTCTATCTCTCTATTTCTGGGTTGGATAATTGGTGTATTAAAGAATGTATGGGGATATTTCTGTCTATCTGTTAGTTTGTTTTTGAATTAGAGAATGGATGGAGGTGCTTTTGTCTATCTGTCTGTTTATATTATCTATTTCCTTGTGTTTTGTATCTCTATTTATTTTTCTATCTCTCTATTTCTGGATCGCACAGTGTATTGGAGAATGGCTGGAAATATTTCTGTCTATGTGTGTGTATGTTTTTTGTATACATTATTTTGCTGTGTAGTTCCATTTCTCCTTTTTTGTAAGTATTTCTCTATTTTTCCTCTCTTCCATCTCTCGTAAGTGGATGAATGGATGAATGGATGGATGGAGGCGATGGATGGATGGAGGTCTGTCTTCTATCTATTATTCTTTTTTATTTTATTTCACCTAGATTTATTTTACTTTGCTCTGTTAATCCACCTCATTTTTTTTAATCCACCTCTTTCTGTCATTCCAAGTCTCGTAGTGGATAGATGAGATGTCTGTCTGTCTGTCTGTTTGTCTTCCGTCTATTTCCACGTCATTTTTCCTTTTTCCTCTGTTGATCCACCTGTTCTTTCTGTCATTCCACGTTTCGTAATGGATAGAAAAGATAGATGGATGGATTTCTCTCTCTCTCTCTCTCTCTCTCTCTCTCTCTCTCTCTCTCTCTCTCTCTCTCTCTCTCTCTCGTTTTAGTGTTATCTTTTGTCTTGCTTATTTTCTTAACTGTTTGTAGTGGAAGTTATTGGCATTTTTATGTGAGAGAGAGAGAGAGAGAGAGAGAGAGAGAGAGAGAGAGAGAGAGAGAGAGAGAGAGAGAGAGGAAAGGTCAAGGATGGAGGAAAGAGAGGTGCAGGGAAGAGGGAGGAAAAAAGAGGGTTTGGATGAAGGAAAGAGAGATAAAATGGAGGAAAGAGGGAGGAGATGGAGAGACTGAAGGAGGCTTGGGAAGGATAGAGGAATATGGAGGAAAGATGTGGAGACGTTGGAGGAAAGGAGGAGGAAACATGTGGAGGAGTTGGAGGAAAGATAGAGGAGTGGAGGAGAGATGGAGGAAAGATGTGGAGGAGTTGGAGGAAAGATAGAGGAGTGGAGGAAAAGTGGAGGAAAGATGTGGAGAAAGGCAGGAAGGTAAACTTTTCTCAGGTGGAAGAAAACTTTAAGCATCTTCCCCTCCTCCCTCCCACCTTCCTCCCTCCCTCCCTCCCTCCCTCCTCTTCCTTCATGTTTCCTTTTAACATTTTTGACATCTCTTCCTCCTCCTTTTCTATTCTTTTCTTCCTCTTTCTCTTCTATTCCTCTTCTCTTCATTTCTTCCTCTTCCTCTTCTTCTTCTCTTCTCTTTTTCCTTTTTTTCATCCTCTTCCTCTTTCCTTCTTTTTCCTTCTTTTCTTCCTCTTCCTCTTCTTCTCCTTCTTTTCCTTCTCTTCTTCCTCTTCCTATTCTTCTCCTCCTTTTCCTTCTCTTCTTCCTCTTCCAATTCTTCTCTTCTTTTTTTCCTTCTTTTCATCCTCATCCTCTTCTTCTCTCCTTCTTCCTTCTTTTTTTTCCTCTTCCTCTTTCCTCCTTTTCCCTTCTTTTCTTCCTCATCCTCTTCTTCTCTCCTTCCTCTTTCTTCTTTTCATCCTCTTCCGCTTCTTCTCTCCTCCTTTTCCCTTCTTTTCTTCTTCCTCCTCTTCTTCTCACCTCCTTTTCCTTCTCTTCTTCCTTTTCCTCTTTCCTCATTTTTCCTTCGTTTCTTCCTCTTCCTCTTCTTCTCTCTTCCTTTTCCTCTCCTTCGGCTTTCTCATTAAGTCTTCCTTTATAGTATTTTTCGTCTCTTATTTACCTCCAAGCTTTCTTTCCTCCTTCTTTCCTCCTTCTTTCCTCCTTCTTTCCTCTTCCTAAGTCTCTCCAGCTCCTCCCTCCTTTTATCTCTCCTATTTTTATTTTCTCTCTTTTCTTACTTCCTTCTTTTACTCTCCTTATTCTCCCTCTCTTCCGTTCCTTCGCTTTCCTCTATTCTTCTCTCCCTTACTTTCTCTCTCTCTCTCTCTCTCTCTCTCTCTCTCTCTCTCTCTCTCTCTCTCTCTCTCTCTCTCTCTGTCTCTGTCTGTCTCTGTCTCTTTCTCTCTCTCTCTCTTCTCTTTCCTTATCTTTTAGTATCATCCTCTCTCTCTCTCTCTCTCTCTCTCTCTCTCTCTCTCTCTCTCTCTCTCTCTCTCTCTCTCTCTCTCTCTCTCTCTCTCTCTCTCTCTCTCTCTCTCTCTCTCTCTCTCTCTCTCTCTCTCTTCCTCTTTGCAGTGAGTTTGTGCAAAGCATCTAACTTTCCTCCTTCCTTCCTTCTCCTCCTCTCCCAACTCTCACTTCCTTGCGTCCTCTGATTCCCTCTCACATTAGGTCTTTCTTAAGCATCCCTCCCTCCCTCTCACTCTCACTCCTCTCACTCCTATAATTATCCTAAACACCTCTCCCGATCTCTCCCTCTCTCACTCACACACTCTCACAATCTCTCTCTCTCTCTCTTTCTCACTCTCTCTTTCCTCCGCCATTTTCACACTACCTTGGTCTTTTAACTACCTCTCTCTCTCTCTCTCTCTCTCTCTCTCTCTCTCTCTCTCTCTCTCTCTCTCTCTCTCTCTCTCTCACGACCCTGCAATTAGTCGGAGGATTCCAAAGCTTAAGGAAATTATCAAGTGCAAGAGGGACAAGAAAGTGTATACCAACCCATGCACATATGGTTCACTTTCCCCTCTTGTTGTGGAGAGTGTCGCTCTTACCTGCCAGTCCAAGGGTCGCGCCGGCCTGTCACCTCCTCGGGGTCTTTAATTACCTCGATCTGTGTTTGCTCTGCGCCAGATTTTTTGGGCTCAAGTCTGTGTGTGTGTGTGTGTGTGTGTGTGTGTGTGTGTGTGTGTGTGTGTTGGTGCGGCTAATATCACCCTTGGATTCACCCCTGTATGGCCAAGGACACCCCAGTTTAGTGAGTCTTTTCCCTTCCCTTTCTTTCCCCTCCCAGTATCTCCCAGTCTTGTCCTTCCTATCTCTTCTAAGTCAATCCTAATTTAACTCCATTCTATTCCAGTACATGCCAACCCTTCACAGTCTGCACTAGTACATCATCAGTCCATTCTCAGTTATTCCCAGTCATTCCCAGTCAATTCCAGTTCATCCCAGTCCATTTCAGGCCATCCCAGCTAATCCCAGTCCATTCCAGTCCCTTATAGTCCGTCCTAGGTAGCCACAATATCTTCTCAGTCCATCCAAGACGAATTTAATCAGCCCAGTAGTGGTAGTAGTAGTAGTAGTAGTAGTAGTAGTAGTAGTAGTAGTAGTAGTAGTAGTAGTAGTAGTAGTAGTAGTAGTAGTAGTAGTAGTAGTAGTAGAAGTGAAAGAGGTCGAGGAAGAGGAAAAGAAATAGGGTAAGAAGGAGCGAGATCAAAAGACGGAGGAGGAAGTAGGAGGAAGAGAAGGAGGAGGAGGAGGAGGAGGAGGAGGAGGAGGAGGAGGAGGAGGAGGAGGAGGAGGAGGAGGAGGAGGAGGAGGAAAAGTTTATTAAGAGTTTTTAGGGAATTTATCGAGAGGCAAAGAGGTGAGGTTAATGCAGAGGTACGACGGAAAGGGAAAGTTATCTCGCTATAAGAGGAAATTTTGAAAAGGAAGATGAGGCGTTAGAGAAGATGGAGGAGGAGAAGAGGAGGAGGAGGAAGAAGAAGAAGAGGAAGAGGAGGAGGAAGAGAAAGAGAGTCAGGGGCGAAGACAGGGCGAGGAAAATTGAGGGGAAAAAATAACCTTGACTGTCCTTTTCGTGTTTCTGTCAGACCGGTAGAGGGAAAGAGAGGGAGAGGGAGAGGGAGAGAGAGGGGGGGGAGAGAAGGGAAAAACGGGAGAGGAGAGAGAAAGAGGGAGAGAACCACCTTTCCTTCTATACACTCCCAGCCGCCCTTCAGATTTATTTCCGGGTTGTACGAGAGAGAGAGAGAGAGAGAGAGAGAGAGAGAGAGAGAGAGAGAGAGAATGTACTTGGATCTTCCTCTCCTTTTCAGTTTTAATTTCAACACGACCACCACCGACACTAACATTACCAGAGAGAGAGAGAGAGAGAGAGAGAGAGAGAGAGAGAGAGAGAGAGAGAGACAATACGTATGGACAATTTACAGGTGAGAGGGGAAGGTAACACTAATTACTACCTGGCGAGGCGGACACGTGTGCACACCTGCCTCTGTCGCTCCCCAGGTGTGGAAGCTCATTAGACCAGGTGTTGCTAGCTCAGGTGTGCAGGAGGAGGAGGAGGAAGAAGAGGAGGAGAAGGGAAAGTGAGAGGGAGAATGGATGGATTTAGGTAGGTTAGGTAAGGACAGGTGAGAAATGAGGTGTGGCAAAGGTGAGGTGGTGAAATGAATGAGATGATTTTGTTACCTTAAGTTAAATTAGTAAGGGTGATGGAGATTTCTGGGCTAATTAAGGCAGGTTAGGAAGAGACAGGTGTGAAATGAGGTGTGATAGACGAGATGTGGTGAAATGAATGAGATTATTTTATTAGTCTAAATTCAGGTGAGGGAATGAGACGATATGAGATTAACTTGTAAATGTGGTAATGATTTGAAGACTAATTAAGGTAGGTTAGGCAGGCACAGGTGTGAAATGAGGTGAAGGGAAAGAAATATGAAATGTATGAGATGATATAATTAGCTTAAGTTCAGGTGAGGGAATGAAACTGAGATTAATTTATAAAGGTGGTAGATTTCTAGACTAATTAAGGTAGGTTAGGCAGGCACAGGTGTGAAATGAGGTGAAGTGAAAGAAATATGAAATGTATGAGATGATATAGTTAGCTTAAGTTCAGGTGAGAGAGTTGGACAGATGAACTTATACAGGTGACAGATTTTAAGACTAATTAAGGTACGTTAGGGAGAGACAGGTGTGAAATGAAATGAAATGAAAGTAATGTGAAATGTATGAGATAGTATTGTTGGCATAAGTTCAGGTCAGTGAAAGAGACAGATTAAATTCTACATGTGACAGATTTCAAGACTAATTAAGGTAGGTTATGTAAGGACAGGTGTGAAATGAGGTAAGATTTATGCGTCTGAGGAATAAAAGTGAAAGTGATTTTGTAACTTAACTGCAGGTAGATGAGGAAAGTTGGTGAGAGTTGAAGCGAGATGAGGTGAGAGTGAAAAGAGAGAGACTTGAGGAGAAAATTAGTCCAGAGAAAAGCAAGAAAAATAGAAAATAACAAGAGGAGAATTGAAGTGAAGAGTGAGGGTTGACATAATGAAACAAACATGAACTGGAAAAGGAAAAAAAACTGAAGTGAAAAGAAACGAGAAACGAACCACAATTGTAGAAAAAAAAAACAGTAAAAAGAAATGACACCACCAACACTGAACTTGAAATGAGGATTGAGATGAAAAATGAGAGAGACGAGGGAGAAGAGAGAGGGAGAGGGAGAGGGAGAGGGAGAGAGGGAAAGAGAGAGATCTTGACTGATTCATCGCGGGTCGGGCGGATCCACACACCGATTTTGGAATCCTTTGCAGACGTGAGAGTGAAAATTGATGACGAAGAAACACGAATATTTGAAGAGGAGACGCGATTTGGGAATTTTTGAGCGAGAGGAACAGAAGGAAAGACGTGGGGTGGGTCGAGAGAGAGAGAGAGAGAGAGAGAGAGAGAGAGAGAGAGAGAGAGAGAGAGAGAGAGAGAGAGAGAGAGAGAGGAAGTGTTGGAAAAAGAAGGATAAGAAAAGAAATGAATGGTATATAAATAATCTCGATAAGTATAGAGAAAAGAAAAGAAGTGTAGATGATCAAGGGAAGATTAAGAAAATGAATGAAGAGGAGTATAATGGTGAAGATGGTGATAATAATAATAATAATAATAATAATAATAATAATAATAATAATAATAATAATAATAATAATAATAATAATAAGTAGAAGAAAAGAAAAGAAAAAATATAATATGAAGAAGAAAAAGAAGAAAAAGAAGAAGGAAGCAGAGAAAGAGAAAGAAGAAGAAAAAAAGAAATTAAACATCAAACATAAATAAATAAAGTAAACACACACACACACACACACACACACACACACACACACACACACACACACACACACACACACACACACACACACTCACTCGGACAGTAACTAAAAAAGAAAAGAATCAAGGCTAAAAAGAGCGATACAAAGAGAAAAGGCTCCAGCAATTTAGGAAGAGAGTTATAAAGCTCTTTCTAAAACTGATGAATGTATTACAGCTCTGCAAAGCCCGCCATGATACGCGCCAGCCTCTGATCTAAGCTGGAGGGAAAAACTTGCCTCTCATTTTATTCTGATTTGAGTTTTGCCTCCGTGTGATGACGCTAACTTGATTAATGCTTTTTTTTAATGATAAATTGCGTACGAGAGAGAGAGAGAGAGAGAGAGAGAGAGAGAGAGAGAGAGAGAGAGAGAGAGAGAGAGAGAGAGAGAGAGAAAAGTGAATGACACGTAAACAAGAAACAAAGCTATGAAAAAGAGAGATGAAAACAACTGCGGAGAGAGAGAGAGAGAGAGAGAGAGAGAGAGAGAGAGAGAGAGAGAGAGAGAGAGAGAGAGAGAGAGAGAGAAGAATGAACATGTAAATAAAAAAAAGTTGAAAAGAAACGACGAAAAGAACACGGAGAGAGAGAGAGAGAGAGAGAGAGAGAGAGAGAGAGAGAGAGAGAGAGAGAGAGAGAGAGAGAGAGCACTTTTTCCATATCTGGGGAAGTGAGAGCTGTGATCCTGGACAGAAAAATCGAGAGAAAATGGGTTTGCCGATGCTCGTGAACAGCTGGTGTCACGCTCCTGAAGAAAACGGAAGGTTGGGTGCACGCTCCTCACCTCCTTAAGATCCTCTCCTCGTTTTCTTCGGCGTTTTTCCACGGCGGACTAAAATAGAATGGAGTCTTGAGGTGTTTATAGAAATGCGAGTGTTTATGAGAGGTCTTCGTTTTCTTTTCCTTGTTTTAATTACATTTCATGAGGTGTTTACTATCAGCTCTCCATTTTCTTTCTTGTTTCTATCATGGGAGACTAAAATAAAATGGAGATTTGAGATGTTTTTGATATTTATGATGTTTTCATTAATTTTTTCATGGTTTGTTAAAAGTAGAACGTGAGATTGAAGTGTTTTTGTCATTTTTTTCGTTGTTGGTTGAAATTAAAAGAAACAATTTTGAGGTTTTCCTAAAATAGAACACAAATTTGAAATGTTTTTTTTTTTATTTATGTGTTCCTTAGCTATTTTTATGGCTTACTGAAAATAGAATGTAGGACTGAGATGTTTATGAAAAAGTTCAGTGTTTTTTGTTATATTT
>NC_059284.1:8365249-8372749 GCF_017591435.1 Portunus trituberculatus
AGAAACTAAGTATGAAAGAGTAGAGAAAGAGAGGAAAACAAGAAAAGAAGAAAGGAAGTGGAGAAAGAAGAAAAAAAGGGAAGGGAAGGGAAACAAGACCTCAATATAAGAAGAAAAAAAAGTAAATAAACAAAATAGGAAAAGGAAAAAAAGAAAAGAAAACTAAATACAAATCCTGAGACGAAGAGGAAAGAAGTAGAAAAAAAGGAAAGGAAACAAAACCTAATAAAAGAAGGAAAGAAGAAAAAAGTAAGAAAAAGTAAGGAAAAAACAAGGAAGACAACAGGGAAGGAGTAAAGGAAAGTAAGGAAAAGTAGGAAAGGTAAGGAAGGCAGAAAGGAAAGTAAGGGAAAGGAAGAAAAGGAAGACAGCAGGAAACGAGTAGAGGAAAGTAAGGTAAAAGGAAGAAAAACAAGGAAGAGGAAAAGGAAGGAAAAGGAAACAAAGCATAAATAAAAGAAGAAAAGGAAAGAAAACAGTAAACGAAATAAAAGGAGGGAAGGAAAAAAATAAGTAAAAAGTAGGAAACCATGAACAAAGAAAGAGAAAAAAGGAAGCAAGAAAAGTAAAGAAAAGCAAGAAAAAGTAAGAAAAAATAAGTTAGACAGCAAGAAAAGCAAGAAAATAAAAATAAGGAAGACAGAAGGAAGAAAAGCAAAAAGGAAGAAAAAGGAAGAAAAGAGGAAGGAGAAAGAAAAAGCAAAAAGTAAGAAAAAGGAAGAAAGGAGGAAGGAGTAAAGAAAAAGCAAAAAAAGTAAGAAAAAAGGAAGAAAAAAGGGAAGGAGTAAAGAAAAAAGAAAAAGAAGACAGAAGGGAAGGAGTAAAGAAAAAAGCAAAAAAAGTAAGAAAAAAAGGAAGACAGAAGGGAAAGAAAAAAGAAAAACAAGAAAAAAAACAAGAAAAAACAAGGAATTCAGCAGAGTAGGAAAAGGAAAGTAGGAAGACTGAAAAAAGCAATAAAGAAACACAAAAAGTAAAAAAACAAGAAACTCAGAAGAGGAGTAAAAGAAAAGTAAGAAAAGTAAAAATGAGGAAGTGAAGGAGGAAGCTACAGGAGAGACGACCCAAAGAAGGGATTTCTGCCACAAGGTAAAAGTAAAGATGATCTCGCCGCGGTGCTGCCCATAAAGAATGCATCCGTCGATCAGGGGCTGGCTAAATCAGACGAGGAGCTCCGGCCTGCTTAAAGAGGAGGGAGGGACGCGCCACCACGCAGCAGAAGGAGGAAGAGGAAGAGTATGGGTGTTGGTGTGGGTGGAAGTGTAATTGTAAAAGGTGGAGAAGGAGAAAGAACACCTGGTAATAAGACAATGTAGAGGAAGAGGAAGAGGAAGAGTGGTGGGTGTGGGTGGTAGTGTAGCAAGAAGAGTAGGTAAGGTGTAGGAGGTGGAGGAGGAAGAGGAAGAGTTGGAAACAGGAAGATAATGGAGAGGAAGAGTAGGAGGAGGAAAAGAAGAAAAAAGGAAGAGTTTGGGTGTTTGCGATAGTGTAACAGGAAGAAGAGTAGGAAGATAAACCATCAGAGGTGGAGGAGGAGGAGGAGGAGGAAGAGAAGGAAGAGCTGGTAATAAGACGATAATAAAGAGGAAGAATAAGGAAGACGAAAAGAAGAAAGGAAGAAGTTTGATTGTTGGTGATAGTGTACCAGGAAGAGGAGTAGGAAGATAAACTGTAAGAGGAAGAGGAGGAGGAAGAGTGTGGGTGTTGGTGGTAGTGTAGGAGGAAGAAGATAAAAAAGAAGATTAAAGGTTTAGGAAGAGGAAAAAAAGGAGGACATGAAGGAGGAAGAGGACGTACGACAGAAAGAGGAGGAGGATGTAGGAAGAGGAAAAAGAGTTAGAGATAGCTGTGGTGAAGGTTAAGAAGAAGGACGAGAAGGAGGTGGAGGAGGAGGATACGAACGAGGAGAAGGAGGACGAGGACGAGAAAGAGAAGGAGGAGGAGGAAGAAGAAGAAGAAGAAGAAGAAGAAGAAGAAGAAGAAGAAGAAAAATAGGAAAAAAAAAAAAGACATGAAATGGATAAGAAACAAAATAAAGAAAATTTAAACTACTACTACTACTACTACCACCACCACCACCACCACCACCACCATAAAAACAATGATCAATATGTAAGTTACGGATCAAAAATTACAAAAAGAAAACGTAAATATCCTAAAATAGAAAACGGAACGCAAGCTGACACCTCAGGGAACGCAGGAGGAGGAGGAGGAGGAGGAGGAGGAGAAGGAGGAGAAGGAAAAAGAAGACATGATGGCGGTGGTGGTGGTAGTAGTAGTAGGATTGGTGCTGGTGCTGATGTGGGAAAGAAGAAGAGGAGGAGGAGGAGGAGGAGGAGGAGGAGGAGGAGGAGGAGGAGGAGGAGGAGGAGGAGGAGGAGGAGGAGGAGGAGGAGGAGGAGGAAGTAGTAAAGAAACAGGCATGTCATTGAAATCAGGTGACGCGAGGGGAGGAAGAGGAGGAGGAAGATGAAGAAGAGAAGGAGGAGGAGGAGGAGGAGGAGGAGGAGGAGGAGGAGGAGGAGGAGATCAAGGTAGGAATACACGACAGAAGTTGAGTGAAAAAAAGATTAAGGAGAGGAGAAGGAGAAGAAAGAGGAGGAGGAGGAAGAAGAAGAAGAAGAGGAAGAGGAAGAAGAAGAGGAGAACAGGTGTTGTCTGTGATGAGGAGGACGAAGAGTTTAAGAAGACATAAAAGACCTCATGAAAAAGGGAGGAGGAGAAGAAGAGGAGGAAAAGGAGGAGGAAGAAGAAGAGGAGGAAGAAGATGAAGAGGAGGAAGAAGAAGGAGAAAGGAATGAGGAGAAGCAATAGAATGATGATGACTTAGCAATAGAAGACTTAGGAGAGGAAGAAGATGGGAAGGGGGAGGAGGAGGAGGAGGAGGAGGAAGGAAGAGGAATATGAGGAGGAGGAAGAGGAAGAGGAGGAGAAGGAAGAGGAAGCCAAAGATAAGGAGAAAGAAAAATATAAACTGCGAAATGCGATTCATAGAGAGAGAGAGAGAGAGAGAGAGAGAGAGAGAGAGAGAGAGAGAGAGAGAGAGAGAGAGAGAGAGAGAGAGAGAGTTGACATAGATGAAGAGGGAGATGAGAGAGGAGATAAAGGAAGGAAAAGGAAGGGAGTGTGAAAGAGGAGGAAGGGATTGACTTAGAGAGAGAGAGAGAGAGAGAGAGAGAGAGAGAGAGAGAGAGAGAGAGAGAGAGAGAGAGAGAATGTACTTGTATCTTCGGCTGCTTTTCAGTTTTCATTTCAACACCACCGCCACTGACACTAACATTACCAGAGAGAGAGAGAGAGAGAGAGAGAGAGAGAGAGAGAGACAAAGAACCTTCATCACTACTCTGCATCTCTCCTTCACTACACTCCTTCTCTTCCTCCTCCTCCTCCTCCTCCTCCTCCTCCTCCTCCTCCTCCTCCTCCTCCTCCTCCTCCTCCTCCTCCTAATCCTAATCCTAATCCTTCTACTCCCCCCTCTTAATCCTCTTCCTTCTCGTCTCTCTTATTCCTCTCATTTATAACTTTCCTTTTCTTCTTCTTTCTTTTCTTTTAAACATTTACTTTTCAATTTCTTCCTAGTCTGTTTATTCCATTCCTTTATTTTACTTATCTATCTAAACACACACACACACACACACGCACACACATACCTGGCGATGTGTCTACCTGTGACCTGCCTTACCTGTGTCCTTACCTGCTTTAATTAACTCATTACTCGGAGGCAGAGAAGATAGAGAGGATGATACGCATGTTTTCCCTCTCGTGTTTCCTCTTGTCTTTTCTCGGAAGGTTAAGGGTGGAGAGGAGAGAAGGAGAGGAGAGAAGGAAAGAGAAAGGCCAGTGATGGATGAGTGAGTGGATCGATAGATGGACTTGCCGCCTGATGGATGGGCCGATAGATAAATTACTCCTTTTTATTGAGAATGGGTGAAGAAGTAGATTAATAGTGATAGATAGATAAATAGATAGGGCGATGGATAGATAGATAGGTGAATGTGGAATAAGGAGATAGAATAAATAGATAGATAGATTAATTGATTGATAAGCGAACAGACCATTGAATTTTGAAACAGGTGGATAGATAAATAGATAATGTGGTGGATAAATAGATAGATAAATGTGGAGTAAGGAGACTGATAGATAGATAGATAAATAGATTGATAAGTGAATAATCCACCGATTTTTGAAAGAGATGGATAGATAAATAGATAGGTAAATGGATTAATAAATGAATAGATTAGCAATTTCATCCCATCAGCCTATGAATGAAGGACAAATGAACGGTGAATGAGTGAATGAATGAATGAATGAATTGGTAAATAAAATGCACACAATATCTCTATGATTAAAAAAAATGTTCATTGGAAACACAAAACATAAATAAATAGGGAGTCATTCAGAATGTTTGAATGGGGTGCGCGATTCAGAGAGAGAGAGAGAGAGAGAGAGAGAGAGAGAGACTGACATAGGTGTTAAATCTGAAATAATAATCACTACTATCTCTCTCTCTCTCTCTCTCTCTCTCTCTCTCTTTCCTGTTTTTTTCCTCCTGTCTCATTTTCTCACTGTTTCTCTCTATTTCTTTCTCTCTCTCTCTCTCTCTCTCTCTCTCTCTCTCTCTCTCTCTCTCTCTCTCTCTCTCTCTCTCTCTCTCTCTCTCTCTCTCTGTGTGTGTGTGTGTGTGTGTGTGTGTGTGTGTCTGTCTATCTGTGTCTGTCTGTCTCTGCCTATCTGTCTCTGTCTGTCTCTCTCTGTCTGTCTGTCTGTCTATCTCTCTCTCTCTCTCTCTCTCTCTCTCTCTCTCTCTCTCTCTCTCTCTCTCTCTCTCTCTGGCTATAATTAAGGTAATGGCAAAGAAGGGAGCGAATTCCCAAGAGATTGATGATACAGCATCCGAAGCTTTGTGAAGATTACCACAACGGGAAGGGGAAAGGAAGGGGAAGGTGAAGGGGAGGAAGAGGAAGGGGGAAGCTTGTTGGCAGGGAAGAGATGCCTGAGGTGGTATTGAAAAGGGGAAGGCATTGTGACCAGCGTGTGTGTGTGTGTGTGTGTGTGTGTGTGTGTGGAAGGCAGATTACTGAAGCAGGTAAGGATGAAGGAATAGTCCCAAGGTGTGTGTGTGTGTATGTTTGACGTGAGAGAGAGAGAGAGAGAGAGAGAGAGAGAGAGAGAGAGAGAGAGAGAGAGAGAGAGAGAGAGAGAGGGAAGGGGGGGCTGAAAGGAAGGATGAGGAATGAGGGATGAGAGAAGCCTGTTGTTGAATACACGTGTGGATGGCTGATATGAGAGAGAGAGAGAGAGAGAGAGAGAGAGAGAGAGAGAGAGAGAGAGAGAGAGAGAGGAGTGGAGAGGAGATAAGAAGAGGGAAGACGTGCAAAGGAAAGACTGGAAACAGGAGATACAAACACTGGAGAAGGAAAATAGATGAAGAGGAAATATGAGATAAGAGAGAGAGAGAGAGAGAGAGAGAGAGAGAGAGAGAGAGAGAGAGAGAGAGAGAGAGAGAGAAATACAGTAGGCTGCATTACTCCTATCAAAAATTAACTTCAATACTTCAAAACACAATACTCTTCCTATAATTACCTCAAAAACTTTCCATTAACGACGCCAAGTACGACTAAACTCAAAAAGTCGCTAGATTAAGGCCAAACTGAGACTGACAGCATTCCATTAGTGTAAAGAGCGAGGGAATTAAAAAAAAGGGAGACATTTCAATCCAAGTGCATCATTTTTCCCTCAAGGTACGATATACAGAGTGGAAGATTGGTGTCTCTCCCTTAAGTGACAGTGCTGTTATCTATTATTTAGTAAAGGATATGAGAGGAAGAATAGAGGGAAGGATGAAAAGGAACAGGTGTGACAGGAGAGAAGGAAAGGATAGAGGAACGATAATAGAGCAACGAAAGGAAGGACGTGGTAGAGAAGGAGGCAGGATGGATTACCGAAAGGAAGGAGAGATAGATTAGAGAAAATAAGGTGTGACAGAAGAGATAAGGTAAGAGTAAAGGAGAAAGGTGGATATGACAGATCTAAGAGGAGGAGTAGGCAAGGATAGTTTAGGAAAGGAAAGGTAAGATAACTGGTGGAGAGGGATAGGCAAGGAAAAGAAAGGAAAATAAATGGTACGGTAAGAGGAACGTGAAAAAAGTAAAAAATTAAGATATATGAAGAGGGAAAGGGAAAGAAAATGGTTGATTAATGGAGGAAGGAAAACGACGAGAAAGGAGAGAAAGATAGACAAACAGACACATACACACACACACACACACACACACACACACACACACACACACACACACACACAACCAAATCGCACCAGAACGAAAAAAAAACGTCAATAAATCACCGAAAAATCTAAACCCAACACTCTTATAACGTGTAGAGAAACAGGATAGCAAGAAACCATACAGAAATAGAACACAAGGGTTTGAGGATCTGAGAGTTAAGAGAATGGGAACAGGGTGAGTATATAAATTAATGCACGATACACTCAACTACCGCTGCTGTGTTTGTGGTAAAGGAGGGAGCAAGTGCTATAATAGTAATGCTAATAATGCTTTGTTTGTGTTGTGTTTCACGCGGTAAGGAAGTGTTGAATTATGAAGTGTGGTTGTGAAATATTGATGCGCATTGTGTGTTGGTGGTAGCAATACTGTACACACACACACACACACACACACACACACACACACACACACACACACACACACACACACGTATACTAAGTCTAAACTAAATGAAGAAATGACGCAAAATGAAATCGAACAACGATATGAAGGCGAAAACTATAAAAAGAAAACCGGGAAATTAGGAAAAGAAAAATATATAGAAAAATAGAAAAAAAAGAAGAAACAATTAAATAGAAGAAGAAAAGGAGGAAGAAAAATTGAAAAAATGAAAATAAAAGAAGAAAAGAAGAAATATTGAAAAGAGAAAACATGAATTAGAAAAAGAAAAACAAAGAGATTGAGAGATATTTGAAATGTTATAGTGAGAAGATAGAAAAAAGAAAAAAAATAGAAGAAAAGCAAGAAATGAAAAAACGAAATTAGAAGAAGAAAAGCAAGAAGAAAGAAAGGAATAGCAATTGAATAAAAAGAAGAAAAATAAAAAGAGAAAGAAAAAAAGTAAAATAGAAACTAACCAAAAGAAAAAGAAAAAAAAGAAAAATGAAATTAGAAGAAGAAAACAAAGGAAAAGACTGAAAAAGAAAAAATATAAATAAAATTAGAAGAAAACCAAAGAAAAAGGAAAGAAAAAAATATATAACTGAAAAGAAGAAAAAAATCAAGGAAATGATCAAGAAATGTTTGAAATGTTATAGTGAGCAGATTTCAATGTTCAAAATAGAAGAAAAAAAATTGAAAAAAAGCAAGAAGAATAAAGAATGAAGCAAGAAAAAGTTAAAAAAGAAAAAAAAAGTAATTAGAAGAAAAGCAAAAATGAAGGAAAGAAAGAAAAGAATATGAACTGAAAAAGAAGAAATAATCAAGAAAAGAT
>NC_059284.1:8387749-8400249 GCF_017591435.1 Portunus trituberculatus
TTTTCCTCTCTCTTGTATATTTTGTAAACAACTGTGTGTTCTGCGAGGTAACTATTCCAGTGCATTTTTCCACTTGAAAGACCGTTTTCATATAGTGTTATTTTTATCTAACCTATCCTGCGAGCTGAACTTCATAACGTGCTTTATAAATCTTGTACCCCTTGTCTTTTTTCACTGTTAAAGGCTCAAGTTCGTATGTTCCTCTCCGATGTATTGAGGGAAAGATAGACGGACGGACTGGTAGATAGGAAGGGTACACACATTCCCTTTGACAGAAACTTGATAATGTACTCTAGAAAAAGAGTATTCCGATGAATTTCTCGAGGGTTAAGAGGTTCACGTTAATGTGTTATTTTCAGATATATTGGTGGAAACACGGACTTATAGAACAGACACAGTGTGAAGCTTTTCTTTACCACAAACATTTCCAGGTACTCCAATGTATTAGTTGTGTGTTAGGAGGCTCATCTTAATGTTATTCTCAGATGTACAAGTGAAAGGACGGATTCATAAGACAAACACAGTGTAAATCTTTCCTTTGTGCCAAAGGATCTGTTGTCACTATTATAATTCCTTGATGCCTGCAGTGGTTTCTGTTCCTGGAAGCCTCAGCGTGGCGTGGACGTTCGTGCGTCTTGCGTCACTAAGCTAATGCTCTGTAAACACGTGTCGTCTGAGAGACTTTCTTTTATGGTTTTGTTTTTCCTTGTAGTGTTAAGGATAAGGCAAACTTCAATAAGCTTTCCGTGATGATAGAATATATTGTTTAGGTCTCTCTCTCTCTCTCTCTCTCTCTCTCTCTCTCTCTCTCTCTCTCTCTCTCTCTCTCTCTCTCTCTTCCTCCTATTTCGAAACACAAACTGAAATATTGAGGCGATGATTTTTCTTCTTAAAAGTGAGACAAACATTACTCGTTGCTCTTACCTTTTAAGTGTAAACACGTGCACAAGTCATTTTTTTATAGCGGCGAGACGGTGGATTTCTTTTTTGTTTTTCTATTTTCAAACACAGAGCCAAATATTTAAACGCTAATTTTATCGTGAGGGTGAAAGAAACGAACATATATGCAAGTGGCGCTTTATAACAATGGAAATTGCTTCTATTTTCAAACACACTGGCAAGTATTCAAGCGGTAATTCTGGCGTGCAGGCGAAACAAACATTACTCGATCCTCTATTTTTCCCCTTCCAGCAGCGAGGCGAAGCGATGCAAGCAAGAACACAAACATAACTTCTTGTTGTTCTTTTGGTCGCAGTCTAACGCTTGAATTTAAATCGCTGTTGTTCTTTCGGTAAGTAAAACATGAAATCTAACTAACCTTCAAATGTTTTACTTCGCTGCTTTACTTTTGTTGGGGTTTTCTGCAGAAGCCAAACGCGTTACGGGACTTACACGTGGGTGGCTTGTAGTGTTGGCAGCAGTTTGTAGTGGTACTTGTAACCTGGCTTAGCTCTCCCACCGCTAGACATAACCAGCTTCATACGAATATTTGTCAGAGAAGCGTGAAGAGAATTGATGAGAGAGTGATTGAAAACTCTTCATATCTCGATCAGTAAGATTCTCATGCTAGTACAGTCTTCTTCCCAATGTGTTAAACTGAGTAGATGGAAGGAAGTTGAAAGAAAAAAAATAGGTAAAAGAAGATAGAAAAATGAAAGAGGAATAGTTATGTAAAAGATTATTTGTGACTTATCGACTGCAACATTTCTCAAACTGAACGTAATACAGTCTTCTAATGAGTAGTGTAAGTTGAAGAAAGTTGATAGAAGAGTCATTAATAATATGATATTGATTGAGGAATAAATAGAGTGAACGGACGGAATATGATACACTGAGAGGAGGTAGAACAGAACTTAGTTTTAATGCTTTAGTGAAGGTGGAAGTGAAAGAAGTGAAGAAAAATGCTAAAAGAAATACTAAAAGAAGAGAGACGAAGACAAATAGAAGCCATACAATAAATAGGAATCATGATATACAAATAATTCATAACAAACCATGAATGGGAGGATATTTAGATCAGAAAAACTGATAGGGGCAGAACACACTGACAATTTTCATACCCTAGGCACTATTGGGAAAGAGGGAGACGGAGGAGGCGGCGGCAGCGGCGGATGAAAACCAAACAAACAGGAGTTCCACTGATGTTGTTCCATTTAAATACCTGTGGAATTGAGAGCCGCCGCGGGATACACACATCTCCTATGCATTACCTGCCTGTGTCCCGAAGAGCTTTGGCTACACTGCGCCGTTCCTCCTAAGAATAAAAGCAGGAAAAATACGCGAGACTAAAAATGCAAGTCCTGTCTGTTCGTGAGTGTCTTTGTGGCTTTATTTTGTGGGCGGGGAATTGAGAAATAATACGTGATGAAATTAAAGGGGAATAAAAGTGCAGTTCTTTCTTTCTCCTCACTCTATTCTATTCCTCTTAAGAAATAAAAGGAAGGGAAATGTGTGGATACTAAAAATGCAACTCTTGACTGTTCGTGTGTCTTTGTGGTTTTATTTTGCTGGTGGGGAATTGAAATATAATACTTGATGAAATAAAACCACTATTCTTTCTCTCTCTCTCTAGCCACTTTATTTTCTAAGAGTAAAAGTAAGCAAAATACGAGAGAACTAAAAAATGTATGTCTCTCTCCTTGTGGCTTTATGTTCGTAGTTGGAGATGAAAAATGATACGTGGTGAAATAAAAATAGACACCTTATTTTCTTCCTCTTGCAATTAAAAAGAGAAAACAAGTCTTGGGAACTAAAAGAGGAGGGTCCATTTCTGCCTCTCTGTTCACCATATCGTAATTAGGGTCAGAAAATACGTTTTAAATTAAAGATAAGGTTATCGTTCACTTTTTACCTTGCTATTCCTGATAGTCGAAAGAGAAAAAAATATATATGGGGCTAAAAAGTGACCTATTTCTACCTTGCGGTGACCTTAATACGCTTGTTAGAGTGTAAAAAAAGAAACAATACACAAGAAATTCTGAATGGATGCTTCTTTTAGTCAGATCTACCTTTGGGAATAGAACGTAAGGATAGAAACCACATATCTACCGGTGGAAATAGAGAGAGAGAGAGAGAGAGAGAGAGAGAGAGAGAGAGAGAGAGAGAGAGAGGAAGGAAATGATGTATCTACCTGTTAAAAATAGATCGAGAAGAAGAAAACTACGCTTGAAAAAGAGCGGAAAGAAGAAAATCACGTAGATACCTGTAAAAATAAAGAGAGATAGGAAGAAAATTACATATCAACCTGTAAGAATAGAACGAGAGTAAGAAAATTACATATCAGCTTGTAAATGTAAAAGAAATATCAAGAAAATAACATCAAAATTAGAGAGAGAAGAAGAAAATCAGGTGAAAATCAAACAAGTCACCTGGAAAAGAAAATTAAGTGTGTACCTGTAAAAATAGAACAAGAAGAAGAAAACTAGTTGAAAATTAAGCAAAATCAAGAAAACTACATCAAAATAGAGAGAGAAGAAAACCAAGTATCTCCTGTGAAAGCAAAACAAATCACGAGGGAAGAAAATTATATATGTACCTGTAAAAAGTAGAGCGAGAGGAAGAAAATTACGTATCTACCTCTGAAAATAAAGTAAATATCAAGAAAATAACATCAAAATTAGAAAGAAAAGAGGAAAACCACGTGAAAGCAAAGCAAGTCACCTGGAAAGAAAGTTATGTATGTACCTGTAAAAAAAATCGAACGAGAGGCAGAAAATTACATATCAGCTTGTGAAAATAGAACCAATATCAAGAAATTAACATCAAAATTAAAGAGAGAAGAGGAAAACTGGTGTGAAAATAAAGCGAGGCACCTGGGACCGCCTTTGTTTGCGCAGGTGTGGCGTAACCCTCACCTGCCCTGCACACCTGGCGGCAGTTATCAATTGAGGTAACACACGAGTCTCCGGTGACACACACGTTCCGATTAGTTTCCGTTCGTTATACGCGGGTGGCTGTTACAAATACGATAGCATTTTCTGTAGTGTAGGAAAGGAGAGAAAGTGAGAAAGGGAGAGAGACATATAGCGGAGAAGAGGGAGAGAATGTTTGTTGTGTGTTCTGTGAAGAGGAGGAGGAGGAGGAGGAGGAGGAGAGGGTAGTGGAGGAGGAAAAAGAGGATTATTGATTTGAAGTGAAAAGCTTGACAAGAATACACAGTTTTGTTGTTTCATTCTCGTATTATTCCCCGCAACACAATCCCAGGAAACAAAAGGGGGAAAAGAGACAGACGCATGCACTGACAGACAAAGGGAAGGAAAAGACCGAGGACGAGGAAAAAAGTAGGAAAATGGATGGAAAAGTAGGTTTAGTGCAGATTATGTTACTTTTTTCCCTATCACTATTAAAGCTCCCTATTTTTCTGAACTACTTCTGGCTTCTCTGCACTTAACTTTGGGGAGGAGGAAGATGAGAGAAAGAGGAGGAGGAGGAGGAGGAGGAGGAGGAGGAGGAGGAGGAGGAGGAGGAGGAGGAGGAGGAGAGAAAGGCAACACAGGCTGATCCTTAAAGCTTTGAGCCGATCTTAAAACATTTTCCCACATTTTAATATCATCCGCCCAAGAAGAGTCTCTCGCCCCGGCGCTGAGATAAGGCGGTGGTGGTGGTGGTGACGGTGGTGGTGGTGGTGGTGGTGGTGGTGGTGGTGGTGGTGAGATGGATGTTTAAAGCTCCTATTTACTTCCTTGCAGTCTCCTCTTCCTTCCCCTCGTCCTCCTTTTCTTCCTTCTTTTATTCGTCTTACCCTACTTTCTCTTCCTTCTTCATCCCTTCCTCCTCTTCTTCTTCTTCCTCATGGTTCTCTTCCTCTCCCTCTTACTCCTCCTTCTTTTGGTTTTATTCTTCTTACCCTACTTTCTTCTCTTCTCCTCTTCCTCCTCATGCTTTTATTCTTTCGCTCATACTTCTCTAACTCTCTCTCTCTCTCTCTCTCTCTCTCTCTCTCTCTCTCTCTCTCTCTCTCTCTCTCTCTCTCTCCTACTCCTCCTCCTTCTCCTTAGTTTTGAATACCTCGAGTCATGAATGGTTTATAAGTCTCTCCTCCTCCGCCACGTGCCAGCGAGTGACTAAGTGCCGTGTTTGCCTGTATGATCCAAGCACGGAAGAGCGAATCGCCTTAGTCATGGTAATGGTAACGCGAGGTATTGAGGTGCGCTGCGTCTCTGCTTGTGTGTCCTCACTTTATGGTGTCCTGTCCTGTATTGTATCTTGTTTGCTTGGAGTTTCTCATTTTTTTTCTTGGTTTTCGTTGTTATTTTTTTTTTTTTTTTTGGTTAGAGTTTCTTGTTTTGTCTTTCTTTTTTCTTTCATTTTTTTTTTTTCTCAATTCACATTGTCATATTTTATTCCATTTATTATGTTACTTGATGTCATTTGAATATATATTACTTTATTTCAACTTAACCATATCTTACCTTTCTTTGCCTTACCCATCCTTATCTTACCAAACCTTACCTTACCTAACCTTACCTTACCAAACCTTACTAAACCTTACCTAACCATACCTTACCTTATCTAATCTAACATTACCTTACCTTACTTTATCTAACCATATCAAACCTAACTTAATCTAACCTTACCCTGCCTTATATTACCTTACCTCCCGTCACATTACTGCATCTCACATTACCAAACCTTACCGTACCTTACTCCTCATCTCTCGCATCACCTAAATGTGAAGCTAATGCAAAGAAGATGGAAGGTGGAAAGGCAGGCGATGCAGGGCGGAGTTCTAAAACAGTATTGTAATGATTAATAGTCAACAGATCCTTGAATGAAAAAGCGAGCAGGTGAGAGGGTGTTATGAGCAAGATTCCACGTAATTAATCATTCACCTTGATATGTAGTATGAAAGCAGGAGCCAGGTGTCTTATATTACAAGGACTGGGGTGAGTCTGGCAGTGACAACGCGCAGGGAAGCCCAGACGCTTGGAATGAAGATAGACGGGCTGAAATATGCAATGACGAAAGAAAAATTTAGTAGCCATGTGTCTCGACGGAAACGTTGGAGGACAGGCAGAAAGATATGTACGGCTGGAGAGTGTACAAAATTAATTACTTTAGTGGTAAGGCATACTAATACAGTTATACGAAAGAACTATTTGTGAACGAAGAAAAAAAGATGACTGTTTAAAATGCATAGGTATATTAATGCAGGGAAATTTAAGAAGGAGAGAGAGAGAGAGAGAGAGAGAGAGAGAGAGAGAGAGAGAGAGAGAGAGAGAGAGAGAGAGAGAGCAATGCATGAATTCAAAGTCTTTAAAATACTAAATGATGTTCAACTAACAAGAACAAAACCTCTAAACGAATAATCAGGTAAATTAGGTCACACACACACACACACACACACACACACACACACACACACACACACACACACACACACACACACACACACACACACACACACACACACACTCACACACACACACACACAGGTAAAGTCACAGTTCATGGACAAACAAAGCACAATGAATCAACACACAGAAAGATGTTGCCACGGAAATAATAACAGGATAAAACTTAGATACAAGCCGAAATAGAGTGGCAAAATAAAAGCCAAAGATAAAATCCAGCGACTTAAAAGAAGGAAATCGTTTTATTGTAACAGAAACACAGGAATTTGAAACCAGCATATTAAAGTTTTACTAGAATACACTGGGGACGAGAGAGAGAGAGAGAGAGAGAGAGAGAGAGAGAGAGAGAGAGAGAGAGAGAGAGAGAGAGAATATCTGAACTTTACATTTTCTCCCTCTTTGACAAAACGAATTGACCCAAACGTGCAAAAATCAGTAAGAGAGAGAGAGAGAGAGAGAGAGAGAGAGAGGTATTAGCTAGCGTGTGTGTGTGTGGGTGTGTGTGTGTGTGTGTGTGTGTGTGTGTGTGTGTGTGTGTGTGTGTGTGTGTGTGTGTGTGTGTGTGTGTGTGCGTGCGTGTGTGTGTGTGTGTGTGTCAGTCAGTGTGTGTGGTGGTTATGACTGGATTATACAGACAGACACACATCTCTCTCTCTCTCTCTCTCTCTCTCTCTCTCTCTCTCTCTCTCTCTCTCTCTCTCTCTCTCTCTCTCTCTCTCTCTCTCTCTCTCTCTCTGAATTACTGAGGGTGACGTCACGTATCTGCTTCCCCTGCTGATCTTGTTCTCAAAGCCGACTCATCTCATTAGTCGCAATACAGAGGCGATTCTGGGCAGACTCTCCTGGACTGCAAACCATCAAGTGGAGTGGAAATGGACTGAAAGACACCCGGAAATGCAATACACGTGGATTCATGGGTGGAAGGAGTGTCATATAGGCTGGAAATGGCTGGAAGTAGATTTCAAGTGGACTTTTTTGCAGTGGCCTCTGAGCTGGACTGGGTGATGTTTGAAAGTGATATGGATGTGTAACTTACCTGGAGTTCTTCTAGTGGAGGACTGATAGGTGGATCTCAGTTAGATGGAAGTGGAGTTTACGTGGGTTTTTTAGAGGCTGAGTGGGAAAGTGAGGTTCAGATAGGCCTGGAAATTAATTGATAGTAAATCAGAAACCATAATTTGTGTATTTTTTATGTCAAGGGAGTGAAATATGGGTTTTGGTGGAGTTTATGTTGATTTTCAAGAGACTGAGTGAGAAGGTGAGGCTCAGATAGGCCTGAAAATTAATTGAAAGTGAACCAGATACCAGAACTTGTGTATTTTTACCACGAGGTAGTGAAATGTTGGTTTTGGTGGAGTTTACGTGGACTTTAGTGGAGTGAGAAAGTTAACCTCACATTGACTAGAAATCGAGTGGATGTGACGTGGAAATTGCATCACATCTGGGGTCTTTAGGTGGAGTTAAGTGAAGTTGACCCTTTCAATACTCGGACGCAATTTTACCATGAGTTTTGTTTACGATTAGGAGATTTTCTTTACATTAGGAAAGGGTCTATGGAGGTCAAAAGATTAATAGCCAGAATCTTCACTATTTTAACCCCATAAAAGTTTCTGAAGATGTATAAAATCACTTAATAGTAAGCAGAATGAATATGAAAACGTATCATGGTACTGAAGAAGCTAAAGTGGATTTTCAAGAGGTGGAGTGAAAAAAAAAGTTACTGATATGGATTATAAGTGGACTGATCTTGAAGGTGGATGAGCCATGGGGCTTACAAACGACTAAGTGAACTGTGTAAAATAGACTTAACTCTTTCATTATACGACAAATGTATTCCAATATCCACTTACAAATTTCCAGACACTTTTTTATGTGGTGGAATTTCTTATCTCTCTTGGTGGCGGAGGAAACACAACATAAAACTCGCTTTCATTTTTTTTATTTCTCTGTAACTACGCATACATTTTTCAGTGCCGGGAGGAACAACAAAGGTGTGTAGCTGTGACAAGGTTAGTGTGGAGGAAATATAGAGTGAAGCATTGGGCGTGGAAATGCAGATGAGTGTCTCTTGAGCCGAGTAAATGTTACATTACAAATGATTTTTTTCCCTCGCGTCAAGAAACTGCGTGGCGAAATCTTGTTAGACTGAAATAGAAAAATAGAAAAAAACAAGAAAAGAAAACGAGAACTCCACATTATTCAAGTAGGGCAGACTCAGGTAAACTCACTCACCTTGCTATCCCTCGCTAGCTAGACGCCAGGTAGGACGGAAATTAGGATAAGAAAATATGTGGAGATCTTACGAAGGTGCACTCCATCACACCTGCCCAACGTAATCCAGCATACCTGTAATTAAGCAGCAAGCTGGGCTTACCTTTGCTCTTTCCCGCCTTTAAATATTTCATGTATCGCTATTTCTTGTGGAGCAGTGAAGGAGAAAGTGAGAGCGAGAGGGAGAGGGAGAGAGGAGAGAGAGATTAAACTTACGAAACTTCATGTTATTTTAAGCTGGTTGGGGTTTCGTTGCATGTGCGTATGTGTGCGTGTGAGTGTGCGTGCGTGTGTGTGTGTGTGTGTGTGTGTGTGTGTGTGTGTCTTATTCACCTTGACTAAGGGGAAGAAGCGAGAGAGAGGGAGAGAGAGATAGAGAGATAGAGAGAGAGAGAGAGAGAGAGAGAGAGAGAGAGAGAGAGAGAGAGAGAGAGAGAGAGAGAGAGAGATCAAACGATAGAGGGTAGAAAATTTGATAGAAAGGTGCGAGGAACGGAAGTGAGGGCGAGAGAGAGAGAGAGAAGAGAGAGAGAGAGAGAGAGAGAGAGAGAGAGAGAGAGAGAGAGAGAGAGAGGGAGAGAGGAGTGATGAAAGGGAGGGGAGAGGAGAAGGGAAGATGTAAATACGACGGAAACAAGAAAATTGAAATGGAAAGTCGGTCATCTCAAAGTGAGGCGGGCGAAAAGAAACGAAACGCGCTCACAACTCCAAATGAATAACAGCAAAAAAATATGAAAAAGGTAGAAGAGAGAAGAAAAATAGGTGAATAACAGAAAAGAGATCAAATATATCGTAAAAGAGAACTTGATTGCCAGGAAGGGGAAGGGCAGGAGAAGAAAAGAGAGGAGAGAAAAGAGACCTAGAGAGAGAGAGAGAGAGAGAGAGAGAGAGAGAGAGAGAGAGAGAGAGAGAGAGAGAGAGAGAAAAGAAAAAGCGTGACGGAAGGCCAAAATAGGAACAGAACTAGAGAGAAGAGAGAGAGAGGCCGGTGGGGGGAATGGGGTAGAGAGGGAGAGTGGGAGAGAGAGAGAGAGGAGGGTCGAATTGAAAACACAAGACGAAAAAGGGAAAAAAAGAAAGAGGAAAGAGGAACACCAGAGGAACAACAAACTGCAGGGTGACATGTGAGGGCCGAGGCTTCCCAGATTACTTCAACACTCTACTCTTTTCAACCTGCAATCAACTCTTTTACCCTCCTTTTCCCCTTAACTTCACCCCTTAGACCCTTACCTCCCCTCCTATTAACCTGTGTATCCCTGACTCTGACCCATTAGCTCTCAGTACCTCTCTATTTTCTTATCTTTATCTTATCACACTCCATTTATTCCTACATTCTTTGCTCTCTTTTTTTTTTCTCCTTGATTCCTTAACTCTGACCCATTAGCCTTCAGTTCCCCCTTTACTTTTTTTCTTTATCCTATCACGCTCTGTTCATTCTTCCATTCCCTTTACTTTCCTTTCTCTCATCTCTTGAATCCCTAAAGGTGATCCTCGACCCTTTTCTTACACTTAACGTCTTCCCTTTAACTCTGACACACTGTTTTCATTCTTTCCTTTAATCTTTGTTCCCTAAACTACTTTGTTTTCTGATTGTAAATACCCAGTTGTAACTTCAAAGCTAACCTAACTAAATTTAACATCATGAATCAGAAACACTCATTGAATTTCCAGTCTTAACTAAGTTTAACCTAACTTTATCTAACTTTACTTCATTAATCCCAAACACTAGTCAAATTCATTATCCTTTTAGCCCTAAACGATTTGATTAACATAACTCTAACTACTAATATTCCAATCACACCACAGAATATCACCAATCTAACCTAACCTAACTTTATGTAACTTTACCTCACTAACCCCAAACACTAGTCAAATTCATTATCCTTTTAGCCCTAAACGATTTAATTAACGTAGCTCTAACTACTAATATTCCAATCACACCACAGAACATCCCTAACCTAACCAAACCTAACTTAACTATCTAACCACAGACCTCATTCAAATCCAACACTCTTTAACTCCTACAAGCCTTAATAAGCCTCGAAACCACCCAATCTTTTCCCAAGTGTCCTTCTAATATTGTCCTTTACTCTTACCCTTCCCTCCCTGACTCCCTCTCCCTCTCTCCTGACTCTGGAATCCCCCAAAACAAGGTCTTCTCGTTCTCCTCTAATTGCCAACAAGTTTTAGGACAACATTTTTCCCTGGAGTACAATCGGCTAATATTTTTGGGCTAGCTGCGTTGACCCCCGGAAAAGAGGGACTCAGGTGCTTGCTGGGGTCTTCCTGGGGGTGTCCTGGGGGTCTTACTGGGACTCAGGGGGCAGGGAAAGGCACGGGAAGGGGACTAGAGGGAGAAATAGAAGGGCACTGTGGTATTACTAAAAGAAATGAGAAGAAATTAAGAAGTGTGGTGGAGGAAGGGAGTGGTAGAGAAAGGAAGGGTAGATAGGGAAGAGAAACGTGAAGGAAGAGAAGAAGGAAGGAAAGGTGAAAGGTTAGCAAGGATTAAAGCCTACAGGGAATAGGAAGGAGGGAAGGTAAGAGAAGCTAAAATAAAAAGAAAGGATTGAAGGAAGGTAGGAAATTGAAAGAAAAAAGAAGAATGTTGTAGAAATGAGGGAAGAAAAGTAAGGCATGAAAGAAACAAGAAAATACTGAAGGAGATGAGGAAAATTAGATGAAAAGAGGAAGTTGTAGAAATGAAGAGAGTAAAATGAAAGCGAGGAATAAAACCAATGAAAGAAAATGAAGAAAAAAGGGAGAAAAATCTTTAGAACTGAGGAATAACATGAAAGAAAAGATAGAGTTAGAAGATAAAGAAAGAAGGAACAGAGAGAAAATAGGAAAGAGCAAAGAAAGTGTGGAAGGGAAGCTGTAATAGGAAAGGAGGAGGGTAAGTAAGGTGAAAGGAGGAGGAGGAGGAGGAGGAGGAGGAGGAGGAGGAGGAGGAGGGAAGGTACGAAGGTAAGCTGAATCGTAACAAAAAGTCTTGCTCCTCTGGTGGTGGTGGTAGTGGTGGTGGTGGAGGTGGTAGTCTTGGTAGTGGTGGTGGTGGTGGTGGTGGTGGTCTGCACTCGCCTGAATAAGACCGAGCTAAAAGTTTCTCTCTTTTTTTTTTCTTCTTTTCATCCGTGAAAGGTTAAAGTACACCGGGTAGGCAGTGGTTCGCCGCCCTCATTAGCAGGAAAAATGCAGGCCTTTCTTTGCGCCGCTGTTGCTGTTATTACCACCACCACCACCACCACCACCACCACCACCACCACCAATTCTGCTACTCTTACTGCTTTTACTACTACTATTACTATTTTTGTTGTTTATATTGCCATGAGCATCACTACTATTACCATCACCATGAATATCTGTTGCTTGTACTACTACTACTACTACTACTACTACTACTACTACTACTACTACTACTACTACTACTACAACAATATTCCCTGTTCTTTCTAACCCATCATACACACACACACACACACACACACACACACACACACACACACACACACACACACACACACACACAACACAACACAACAACAGGAAACTTCACTCCACAATTTTCCAGACCACAATAAAAGCCACACCGTTCTTGACACTTCTACATCTCATAGCTAAACATTCATAACAGACCCTCCCCCTCCCTTCCACTCCCTGTCACAGAAAACGGGATAGGAGCAGCGAACTTTCCAATACCCTACCTGGTTCTGCTATAGAGTGTTGAATACCTTGTCTATGCTCTTACAAAAGGGATGGAGATTCTCTGAAGGTGTTTCCAATCCTTTCTTAAGACTTTTAGTGGTAGGGAAGGAAGAGAGAGTGAAAGAGAGAGAGAGAGAGAGAGAGAGAGAGAGAGAGAGAGAGAGAGAGAGA
>NC_059284.1:8405249-8412749 GCF_017591435.1 Portunus trituberculatus
CCGTGGAAAAACTCGTGTTGTAAAAAGAGACATGGGAATGAGAGAGAGAGTGTGAGAGCAAGTGTCTGAGAGAGGGAGTGGGAGAGAAGGAGGAAACGAGGGTGTATAAGTGGGGTGGTGATGGCTGTAAGAGGACAGTTTGTGAAATTTTAAGGTGATATTGTGTTGCTTGTCACTATTTTGTGATGGTATTTTTACTCTCTTATTTGGGCGATAGGGGTGGTGTCTTGTTGCTGGTGGTTGTAATAGTACGATTGTGAAAGGTGATAGTGTGTTGCATATCACCATTTTACGTTGCTGGTTTCTGTAACATCAAAAGATAGTGTGTGGATGATATTGATGGACGGAAGGAAGTTTTTTGAGGACGATGGTGTCACTGTTCACTATCCTCTACTTTCACCTCAGTTTATCATCCTTACTAAATAGTGAAGTAAAAGATGGGATATGATAAAGCGATGATAAGAATACTATGGTCTGTAATGTTTATGAAAAATCGATTGTCTTTTGACTCTTTCCACAGTCCCTACTAAAAATGAATGTTGAAATAATATTACTAACACGATAATGATGGAAGTAACAATAATCGTAACAGTTAAACAAATCCATGTCACGTTTCGCTGTCCCAAATATCCGCAGTGAGTTAACTTCTTTCCAAATTTGTAGTATAAGACAAAATGATAGAAGGCGATAAAATAAAGGACATTCATACGATAGTGATGGAAGGAGCAATTATCGTAACAGTCAACGAAAATTATGTCACGTTTCATCGTCCGTAATTTCAGCTCTGCGTCATAAAACATTGATAGCGTAATAAGAGTACCAGTAAAGTTTGTAAAAATGTATGGGGTCCACACGGTACAATTCACTATCTAATATTATATCAGCGAACCCGACGTCCGGTAATAAGACGCGGGCCTGGAGACTAAAAGAGAGACGGAAAGCCGAGATGTCTGTATTGGCTTGATATTACACACCTACAGGAAAGCTTACCACATTCAACTGCTTTGTACTCTAATCCCACTTTTAGGAAACCGAAGGCGAAGTGGTGAAAAATTAAAGGTAAAAAGACACGAAGATTATGTTAAACCCTTCAATACTGGGACACATTTTTACCTTCAGATTTGTGTACGATTAGACCATTTTATTGACATTAGGAAGGGTCTATGGAGGTCAGAAGATTAATGGTGAAAGTGGTCACTGTTTTACTGCCCACATAAGTTTCTAAAGCTGTATAAAATCATCAAATAGTAAAGGGAATGAATATGGAAACACGTCATGGTATTGTAGGAGTTAATATTGATAAGTTCCGGAAAACTCTACGGTAGTTATGTGTCGCATTTCACTACATGGTTCTTTATAAGGGCAAATGGTGAAAGATTAAAGAAGTTTCTAATATTGGTCTAATAACAACTTAATTCTAAAACTACGGGTCATGCGGACAAAGTTTAGCTACTTAATACTTTATCTCAGCAGATTCTTCCAGTAAAACTATGTCACTGGATGAGAAACTGAAGAATAAAGGGGAGGAGTAAATTTTGTAATTTCACCTCATTTTATTAAATTCTACGGGAAAATTGTATCACATTTCACTATTAGCAATCTCAGTGGATTTAATAACAATATCTGGGAGGAGACACTGAAGATTAGGAGGAAGAACGCTGATGCTGAAGTAGATGCTCACGCTAAACTTTGCAAGGCTATAAGAGAATAGTGAACCACATTTCACTACATAATATTATAGGGTGACTAACAAAAATAATAGGGATAAAATACTGAGAAATAAAGAAAAATAGGGAAGGGTATTGTTAACTTCCATAAATATATTACATTTAGCATAAGTGTAATAGATTTATATGCTACATTTCATTGCCCAATATTCTCCGTGACTCTACGTATAAAAACACATTTCATAAAAGAAACATCAATAAAGACAAAGAAATAATGGGAGAAACATTGTAACACATCCATTAGATTATAATCATAAGCTCAATTGGCTAACATGTAACATCAAACTTTCACCCAAGCAACACCCACTAACTATGACAATATAAAAAGAAGCTTCTTGGTGCGGTCTTGCCAGATTCCACTATCTCCTTTACATAAGCGAGGCTCATATTTTTTTTAAAGTGAGCGCGCGCATCCTTACCTGCTTGGTGTTGGCGCTAAATAATGTTTTGTGTGCGTGTGTGCTCAGGTGAGGGGCAGACCAGCACACAGGTAGAAAGATGCAAGGAAAAGCTGGAAGGGAAGGAGGCAGGGGAAGTGTTAGCAGCAGCCTCCAGTTTCTTTATAATTCCCTCTGTGAAGAAACGTGAAAGACAGAATAAGAGAGAGAGAGAGAGAGAGAGAGAGAGAGAGAGAGAGAGAGAGAGAGAGAACTGAAGGCCAAGGTGAAGGAGAATGATGGAAAGAAACATGCAGACAAACACACACACACACACACACACACACACACACACACACACACACACACACACACACACACACACACACACACACACACACACACACACACACACACACACACACACACGAGACACACGAAATAAACCACTCAAAATACAAATAAAGGAACAAAAAATAATCTTCAACTTTTTCAAATCCATCCTTTCTTTTTTTCACATCTTTTTCATGGAACAGCTAAGATTTTCCTCGTATTTGCTTTTTTTTCTAGTCCTTTTCCTTTTTTTTGTTCTGCTACGTAAACATTCCCTCTTTTCACTTACCTGAGGAGCTCTCCAGGCGTGCTTGTTCTTCTACCAGTGAATTTGCAGGTACCAAGTTTGCCTCCACTTCTGCCTACCTGCTTGTTTGTGTGTGGAGGAGGAGGAGGAAGAGGTGGTGGTGGTGGTGGTAGTGGTGGCGGTGTGGATGTGTGTAGGAGAAGGAACTGAGGTGTGTGTGTGTGTGTGTGTGTGTGTGTGTGTGTGTGTGTGTGTGTGTATGTGTATTAGTAGGTGTATATCTGGGTGGCTCTCTCTCTCTCTCTCTCTCTCTCTCTCTCTCTCTCTCTCTCTCTCTCTCTCTCTCTCTCTCTCTCTCTCTCTCTCTCTCTCTGTAATATCAGAGCCTCGTCTTGTCCCAGTGGGTAAGTTTGACCGTTTGTGGGAACTTGTCCTCTCTCTCTCTCTCTCTCTCTCTCTCTCTCTCTCTCTCTCTCTCTCTCTCTCTCTCTCTCTCTCTCTCTCTCTCTCTCTCTCTCTCTCTCTCTCTCTCTCTCTCTCTCTCTTACATTATTGCCCGGCTATCATGAGAGAGAGAGAGAGAGAGAGAGAGAGAGACTATGGACGTGAAATATGAGGCAAATGTTCTCTTTCACGAACACGACCGGATAATATATGTATCTAGAAAAGACTCTCATATGCTTTCTCTCTCTCTCTCTCTCTCTCTCTCTCTCTCTCTCTCTCTCTCTCTCTCTCTCTCTCTCTCTCTCTCTCTCTCTCTCTCTCTCTCTCTCTCTCTCTCTCTCTCTCATTTCTTTTGCTTCCCTCTTTTGTCTACATTTCTGCCTCATTTCCTTTTATTACCATGTTCGCTTTTTCTTCAGCTCGTTTATACTCTCTCTCTCTCTCTCTCTCTCTCTCTCTCTCTCTCTCTCTCTCTCTCTCTCTCTCTCTCTCTCTCTCTCTCTCTCTCTCTCACACATAGTAATAAGCCCACCAAGCTCTCACCTGTTCCTCCACACACACAGGTGACAAATGGCTTAATTACCTTCAGCCAGGTGCTCTCGCTCCCCCTTGGCTCCTCCTAACCTCATTATAGCTTTCTTAGGTTTTCTTTCTCCCTTTTCCGTCCCAATCTTTATTCCTTCCTTGAATGTCTTTTGGTCCCTTTCATTCCCTCTTTGTCTGGATGTGTGTGTGTGTGTGTGTGTGTGTGTGTGTGTGCTCGTCTCTTTTCCTTTTTATCTTTTCTTATCTCTTCTCTTTTATTCATCGTTTTTCTTTCTCGTTTTTCCCTTCCTTGATTTATTTTCCTTAGCCGTAACTCTCTCTCTCTCTCTCTCTCTCTCTCTCTCTCTCTCTCTCTCTCTCTCTCTCTCTCTCTCTCTCTCTCTCTCTCTCTCTCTCTCTCTAGGCTGTTTTCCCAGGGGCTACCTCGCTTTGATATACTCATGCGTCATTCACACGTCATACACACGTCAGCTAAGGTTTGTGACGGCTGGTGAGTTATGGACATAGAGGAGGAGGAGGAGGAGGAAGACGAGGAAGAGGAAGAGGAGGGATAGGAACAGGAGGAGGAGGAACAGGAGGAGGCCGATATCTTGTCATGTGGGAGATAATTAGAGAAATAAACGAGGAAATAATGTTAATGTTTACTACAGGCAAGGCTGAGTTGCTACGGGGATTGTATGTGTGAGGAGGTGCTGGTAAACTAGTGTAGGACGCGGTGTAGAATTGTAAGAGCGTGTTATTTAGCTGTAGAAGTTTATATGAATGAGGAAATGTATGTATATTGAGTTTTGTATGCATGTTGTCTCGTATTTTAGGAGTTTTGATGGAGTTTGAGTATCTGGGTATTTGTCGGTTTGTATATTAATGTGTGTGTTTGTATATGTGAGGGAAAAAATGTTGTATTTGAAGGAAATTTTTGTACCTATGAGGAAAATATATTGACTTATTCTTCTGCCTAAATTTCAAGTAGTTTGTATATAGATGTAAGCAGACGTTTGTATATTAAGAGTAAAAGATCACATATGTATTTCAGATCCTCCACATATGTCTGAATTTACACTTCAATTTAGGTTTCAAAATCCCTGGAAGCCACTTAAGACTCTATGTTGAAATTAACCTTACGAGACAATCAGTTCATATGTCTGAGTTTACACAAGAGAATCTGCGCTTCAAGGACGAGGGAGTTTGAGTTTTCTATGCGAGTTCCGGGAAGGGTCATGAACTGGCGGGCTTTTGTGTTGACGCCGCTGAATCTCGCCGCTAATGTGGTGCTCGTTAACCTGCAAATAAAATTAATTACCTTCCGAGGGTCCGTGCTGGTGCTGTCGAGAACAAGACCCAGTAATGGACTTGATTCAGGCGAGATGGACGATAAAGGTTATTTGTTTTATCTTTTATCTCATATCGAATTAGAGACGTGGAGAGAGAAAGAGAGAGAGAGAGAGAGAGAGAGAGAGAGAGAGAGAGAGAGAGAGAGAGAGAGAGACCTTGTTTGTGTGAGCTTTTCGTTATGTCTAGCGTTGGAAAGCTTTGCAACACTCAGCAACACACAATGCACTCCCGGAAACACTACATGCGGAAAAGTATTGCATTGTGTTGGCTTTCTTCCTTCAACACTGAAAATCACGCAACACAAAGCAACACAGCAGATTCCAGAGTGCAATGGGAATAAGGCGCAAAGCGAACACTTCCAGCAACACGTTTATGGGAAGCAACACAACGAGGGTTCCCAATTCCTCATTCTCTCAACAACACACTGAGGAGAATGAAACACCGTGTTGCAAGTCAAGGAGCGAACACAACGCGATGTAGTAACATTATGCAACACAATACGAAGGTTAGGAACACAATAGACGCTCGTGACACACACAACACGTTTCCAAACACACAAACACTTAACTTGGTATAACAAGCGCACACTTCAACGCCTCTCAACACACCGCAACACAGTGCAATGGAACGCAACCACTTCGCAACACTTCCACACTCACATATTCACTATCTACTTACCTACCTAACGACAAAACTACTATTTAATTAACTAACTTGTTCTTTCCCTTCTTTCTTTTATTTACCATTTTCTCTTATTTCTTTCCTTCATTTCTTATTTCATTATATTAATCTTTGATCTGTTTTCATCTATTCATTCATGCATTCATTCACTCTATATGTTCCTATTTCATTTATGTATTTACCTATGTATTTATCCCTTCAGTCACTCACTTATGTACCTCCCGTTGTACTATCCCACTACCCAAACCAAACCAACTAACCTCCAAAGCAAACCCAGACAAATAAAGCAACAACCAAAGCATTCTCACCCAATATCTTACGAAACCTTAAGTCTTAATCCTTGCCTCCCCGCTCCCGGCACCTTGGCGAGGCAAGAGCTCCTGCGTCGCGCCTGATACAATTCCCAGGAGGTTCACCTAACATCTCCCTTCTGTGACCCAACATTAAGCGGGACGCATCACCAGGAAATAACGAGAAATGTGCAAAGGCCTGGATCTCATCTATTCGCAAACATACACGGCCGAGGAGACAACGAGAAGAGCGGGAGGAGGACGAGGAGGGAGTAGAGGACGAGGAAGCGAGAGGCGATGTGACAAAATTGGAAATGAAAGGGACGGAACATGACGAGAATGCCAAGGGAAATCGCAGGGAAAGAGAAGAAAAGGCGAAAGGAGAAATGGAGAAAGAGAAACAGAAGGAGAAAGGCAAGTACAGAAAGTGGAGGATGAGAGAAAAGAGAGCCGAAGAGAAAAGATAAGAAAGAAGATAGCGAGTGTGGAGGAAATAAAGGGAAATTGTGGAATGGAATAAAGGAGCAGAAGTAAAACGAAAGCAGGGAAGTGGCATGGAGAGGAGAAAAGAATAAAAAGGACGACAATTGGAGGAGGAAAACACGAGGGGACGAGGACGACGAGGAGGAGGAGGAGAAACAGAAGAAGAAGGAAAAATACAAATAAAAGAGGGAGAAACAGGAGGCAAGGATAAAGACACACAGAGAGGGAGAGACAAACAGAGAGACTGGAATCTTGTGTACCCTGTCTAACCTTGCCTTACCTTAGCTTACATCACCTCACCTCACATCACCTCACCTCATCTCACCTTACCTTACCTTACCTCACCTTACCTCTCACCTCACCTCACCTTACCTATCCTAACCTTATCTTACCTTACCTAACCTCACCTTACCTCACCTCACCTCACCTGCCGTGAATGAGGGGCTGACAACAACAACCCTTAGGTGAGGCAGTGAGTGAGAAGAAACCTGCCTGACCTTTGCTTTACTATTGTTGTGGACAGTATAATCCCTCGCAGTGTGTTCCGGGAGCGCTACTTGTGTATTGTGTGGCAGGGAACGACTCAAAAAATATGTTTATGCAGAGAAAGGAGACTCGGAAGAAAGTGCTTTTAATTTTTCATATGTAAAATACCTACTGTTTGTGAGGGACAGAGGAAGTGGGTGGGTACAGAGAGAGAGAGAGAGAGAGAGAGAGAGAGAGAGAGAGAGAGAGAGAGAGAGAGAATATACACTAAGGCATCTTGTGTTGATACCCCAAGTTATTTTTTTAAACTGGCTCTTCAGAAAACAGCTTTTTGTTTCAACTTTTTTTTCCCTTTTTTTGTTTAATTTTCCGGCACGCGTGTAGCTTACATTGTGTTTCGTTCTTTGTTATGAAGTAGGTTTCCTCTCTCTCTCTCTCTCTCTCTCTCTCTCTCTCTCTCTCTCTCTCTCTCTCTCTCTCTGCATTGGGTGAGACAGTTATTTTATTTTTTGTTTTCTTTCATATACATTTTTGTCTCTCCTCTTTTGTTTATT
>NC_059284.1:8422749-8425249 GCF_017591435.1 Portunus trituberculatus
AATTTCACCTTGAGTACATACCAATGCTAGATATTCGCCCTTTTTTATATTCCTGTCTCTCTATATATCTTTATTTATAATTTATTTTCTCTGGTAATATTATCTACAGTTCTTT
Source organism: Portunus trituberculatus (assembly GCF_017591435.1). Lineage (NCBI taxonomy): Eukaryota > Metazoa > Arthropoda > Malacostraca > Decapoda > Portunidae > Portunus > Portunus trituberculatus. Next base: position 8,422,865 of record NC_059284.1, read on the forward strand.
CTAAAGGGACCCCCACTTGGTACTAAAGGGATTATTATTATTATTTTTATTATTATTATTAGTGTTTGTTGTCCATACACGTAAAAGAGGAAGGAATTTAGTCCATTTCTCCCTCTCGTCACTGTGGTACTTCTATTGTTACCATTAGTATTAGTATAATATATTAGTAGTATCTCTTTCTTAGCATCTATACACACACACACACACACACACACACACACACACACACACACACACACACACACACACACACACTAAACTTTCTCACATTACAACTCGGAAAAATAAAGAGAGGCAACATCACTTCTTCACTTTTATGCCTCAAGACAGGAGAGGGAGGGAAAGAGGAGAGACTGAAAACAAACACGATAAAAAATAACAACAGCTACTAAAATATGGACAGGCGACAGAAAATAGGCTAGAAAAATAAGGTAATGAGATTTGGGGAATAAAAAACCTCCTTTGGTATAGCCATTAGCGTGTGTTTATTAGTGTTTAGCAGGATAATGAATGGTCCAGCTAATGACAGCAGATTAATGAGGTAGACAGGTAAGGAATGGAAGCAGGTAAGAGCGATGTAATGAAAGGGAAAGGTAATAAAGGTGTAGTAATGGGATAGGTAATGAGAGGGCATGCTAATGAGGCGACAGGTGCTAGTGGTGGTGATGGTGGTGGTGCTGGAGACAGGTGTTAATAAGGCCAGGTGATTATGAACGACCCCAAACTAACGACAGGTGACACTGAAGGAGGGAAATAATTGCTGGTAGAAATTAGACCAAAATAACATTGAGGTGGAGGGTGTGAAGTGTAGTTTGGAGAAAGATGATTGGGTTTTTGTGGGGCGTGTTAGTGTGGGTTGAGGTGAAGTGACTCAAGTGTGAAGGGAGAGGAAAGGGTTTTCTGAGTAAATAAAAGCAGAAATCGAGTCAAACTTCCTGCCTCGTGCTTGCTTACTGTTCCTCGTCCGGCCAGTTACTGCACCACCACCACACTTGTCCTTGTCTTTCTGTCTAATCACACACAAGCGTTTCATCTTTCCGTCCAATCACAGACGATTATTTTAGTGACGTCGCATCTTTCAGTTCCATCGCCGGCCATTGCTCTCTGTCACGCCATCACCTTTGAGCTCCACCACAGACACAGGGCAACAAGTGATCCTGCATTGCTGTGGCTTGATGTGGTGTTCTTTACAACGCCAGCACACACACACACACACACACACACACACACACACACACACACACACACAAGGCTGGGGTGCAGCCCCTCACGGCCGCCACCTAAGCCACTAATTAGAGCTGATTAGTGTGCCGCCGCAGCTCGGCGCTCTACAGGCGGGTATGCGGAGTCTTTGGGGGATGGAGGGGGTTAGGTGGCGCAGAGGTGGGCGGCACTGTGTGTGAAGGAGGCGATGATGTGGTGGGAAGGGGGAAGGGCTCCCTTGCCCTGGCCGGAGGCTGAGCGTGGGGCACAGTGAGGGTGGATGAGCTGTGGTAGAAGGGCTGCGGGGGGCGCCGTCTCGGTGGGGGCGGGTCCGGGCTGGCGGGGTCGCTGGGGCAGTCTGTCAGCAGGTCCGACAGGTCAGAGAGCGCCTCCTCCACAGAGCCACTGGTGGCGCGCTGCGGTTCCTCGTAGATGTGGCTTGTGGACAACTCGTCCCAGGAGCGGCTCGCCCTCAGGCTGGCCTGCGGCGACGAGTACACACGGCCGCTGCTACCGCGAGACAGCGTGGCGGAATGACGCATGGGCTGCGCAGCAGCTCCTCCGCGCCCGTGGTAGGGCGTGCCCGCGGCGGCGGCATACAGGCGGTAGCTGGGCAGCGAACATGTGAACATTTCGGGGCCCAGCACGCCGGCGGGCGCTAGCGGCAGCAGATGGGCACGCGGCAGGTCTGGCTGCTTGTCTGGAGTCAGCGTGAGGAAGTCGTCCTGGGCGTCTCCGTCGTGGGCGGTGTGCGGCGCGGCGAGGGGCCGCACGTGGCTCCACACTAGCTGGAAGTCTGAGGTCACGTAGTCCAGGCTCTTGTGGTCGCGGTGCTTGAGCTTAGGCGCCCCCGAGACGGAAAGCGCGGCCAGAGTGCGGGCCTGTTGGTTCTTGGGCGGCGGGGCGGCCACCTCCTCCACGGTGTACACGCCCAGCGGATGCACCATCTTGACAGCCGATGGATGCACAACCTCAGCGGTTCTTTTCTGGCAGCAGCCACAGGCCGCCACTCCCGCGGACTGCGAGGTGCAGGCGGCGGCCGCTAGCAGCATGGCGCCCACTGCCAACTCCAGGGCGTGGGGCAGCGTGGCACGGCACCACCACGCCCACGCAGGGGTGAAGGAGGGTGGTATGGCCAAGAAGTATAGACGCGCGCCTGACAGGACCAGCTGCAGGAAGGCT
>NC_059284.1:8430249-8437749 GCF_017591435.1 Portunus trituberculatus
CTGTTTGTCTGTATTTGTCAGTCTGTCTATCTTTCTGTCTCAAGAGCGATAAAGTATTTCCCTGTCTAACATCAAATTTGTCTTAAAGTGTTTGCTCTCTCTCTCTCTCTCTCTCTCTCTCTCTCTCTCTCTCTCTCTCTCTCTCAGTACATTTCCAGCACTGTAACATTAATGAAGTAATTAGTTATTGATCTCAAACTTCGAACCCCAACGCTTTATGAACCACCTCTCCCTCTCCCTTTCCCTTTCCCTCTCCCTCCTCTCACTTACCACTCACATCCCTCTCACAGCTGGAACATTAAAGAAGGCAAGGGAAAACACACACTTCGGTTTCATTTGGCGGGTTTCGAAGCGGGTTGGTGTGTTTTGAAGCCTCAGTGTTTGGCGTCACTCGCTCCGAAAGTCGAGTCTGTGGTTTGACTTTTTCACGAGGCTGTTTTGTTTCACTCGCTTTGATTGCTCTTGTCTCACCCACTCACTTACTCACTCGCTCTAAGGTTCACTCGTCTCAAACTTTCTCTCCCTCTCTTTTTTTTTAAGGTACGTTCGAAAGTTTCAAAGTTCCGTGCGGTTCGAGGAAAGTGTCACTCTCGCAGCATTTCAAAGTTTTAAAGTTTTCTTGGCACTTCTTCCTTTACGTTTCGGTCACGGAGGCTGCGGCGAGGCAAGGAGGTCCTGATTTCATGTTATTTGCTCCGTGAGTCTGGACGTGAGTGAAAATATAAGCAATAAAGCGCACCCTTTCCAGCCTCTCAACGTTTATAATTAGATTCTCGAGTATAACCAGCAGCTCAACCAAATATTTTCTCCTCTAACGCACTTCTAAAATTCCTTAATGTCAACTAATTACGTGAGGAGAGAGCGAGAATAGCCTTGCGATTCTCCTGTGCTCCAGTTCTTGCGCCTCCCCGCCCCCCTCTCTCCTGGCAGCGGCGCTCAGGTCACTAAGGGATTCTGGCACGGCGCGAGACGAAGGCGAACTGACGGTGCTAGAGATTGAGACCTCACTCACGCTCGCAGCCTCGCAGTTCTCGTACCCAAAGAGTCACCAGCTGCCAGACGTAGGGTTAAAATGTCCATCCCACATCACACCACCCACCTTCCTTCTCTCCAGCTCTGAACTATTACTATCAAAAGCTAGTTGAAGTGATGTGAGCTTTTAAGACTGCTTTTTTACGGTTCTAGTGACAGGTGAACTAGATTTTTGGGCTATTTAACTGGAGAAACAGTCTTAAGATCTCCAGTCATCTCTGTGGTCTTTGAAAATAGAAGTGTTGAGAGAGCAAAGGGTTCCAGAATACTGTCTCTCATTCTTGCATCCTTCGGTGTCTCTTCATACGAGTTACTTCTGACACGGTGGCTGTGGGAGTTGCTGGGGTTTGTTCAATGGCGGTTTTGTGTGTTCTGAGTGTTTTTTATGGTTTCAAATGCGCTTTTATGATTCTGGTGGCAGTTTAGCAAGAATTCTGCCTTTAATTTAGGTTTTTAAGGGTGTTTTTTTTTATTCTAGTGGTACTTTAGAGAGGATTCTGCCCCTTCGTTCAAGTTTTCAAGGGTGATATTTTTATTCTAGTGGCAGTATAGCAAGGATTCTGCCCATTTATTCGAGTTTCTAAGAACGTTTTTATGATTTCAAGTGCGTTTTTATAATTCTAGTGGCAGTTTAGCAAGGATTCTGAGTCTCTATTCAAGTTCTTAAGGGTGTTTTTATGATTTCAAGTATTTTTTTATGATTCTAGAGGCAGTTTAGCAAGGATTCTGATTCTTTATTCGGGTTTTCAAGAGTTTTTCATAAATTCAATTGTTTTTTGCGAGTCTAGTGGTAGTTTAGTAAGAATTATGCAATTTTACTCATATTTTCAAGGGTGTATTCATATTTGTATTACTTTAAAGGTATTTTTGTTTCTAGTGGTAGTTTAGTAAAGATTCTCCATTACTGCTCAAGGTTTCAAGTATTTTAATCATTATAGTTTATCAAGCAAGTAAGACGCCATTATTATTGTGGTTTTGCAGGGAACATTGCATTGTCAAGGATAGTTTAATGACTCAAGTGACAAATCCTTAGCCATTACCATCCCAACCTTACCTAACCTAACCTAAAGTACGTTGTCAAGGATAGTTTAGAGACTCGAGAGATAGATTAACACCATATCATTAAAACTAACCTAACCTAACCTAACCTAACGCAAATTAACCTAACCTAACCTAACTTTAACTTAACCTAACCCAAACTACCCATATCATTAAAACCATGCTACCCTAATCTAACCTAACCTAACCCAACCTAACCCAACATAATTTTAACCTAACCTAACCTAACCTGAATCCAACCTAACCAAACCTAACCAAAGCTAACCAAACCCAATACCCTTTGAAAATAACCCAAAGAATAGAGAACTAAGGAATATAAACGATAAATCCAGACAGTTTTAAAGGGACACAAGGAGGGAGATAAAAACTGCAGCCTCCTTCTTCTTCCTTATGATTCACGCCACGTATTTCACAAGGGGAGGGAGAGAGAGAGAGAGAGGAGAGGGAGAGGGAGGGAGAGGAACAAGGACAGGGAGTAAATACACAGAACATTCAAAAGTGCTACTGAGGGAAAGTAAGAGGAGGGTGAGTGAGAGGAGGGAGAGTAAGAGGGTCGTACAGATGTAAAGGGCGAGGGGGGAGAGAGAGAGAGAGAGAGAGAGAGAGAGAGAGAGAGAGAGAGAGAGAACTGCACGTGTATATCTGCGTGTGTGTGTGTGTGTGTGTGTGTGTAAAACCAAACATGAAATGAAAACACACGAATCAGAGGCTTCAAAAAGGGCTTGGGGACTGTTTGCGCCTCGTTGCACGCTGAAGCCTGACGGGGGCCTGACGGGGGACGCCAACATGGGGGCTGACGGAGGACTGGCAAAGAACTGACGGGGAGCTGACGGGGAACTGACTTGAAGCTGACGGGGGCTGATGGGGGCCTTACGTGGGACAGACGGAGGACTAACTGTGCCTGTGTGAGTGGACTGAAGGAGTGGGTGAAGGAAGGAATGAAGGAGAGACAGAAAAGGTGAAGGAACCCTGAGATGCGATGGAAGGATGAAGACTATAAGGTTATATGAAGGAAGGAACTGAAGGAGTGAAGGAGGCGTAGGAAAAGTAGAAGGGAATGAAGGAGTGAGTGAAGGAATAGCTGAAGGAATGCCTGAAAGAGTGAAAGAAGCAGTAGGAGAGATAGAAAGGAGTGAAGGAAGAGAAGATATACTGAAGGAACTAGAAAAGAGATATAGAAGGAAGAATTGAAGGAACCACCGAAGGATACAAATAGCTGAAGGAGAGGGTGAAGGAGGCGTGGGAAGAATGGCGCCTCCCACACACGCCGCCACGCCCCCTTGCTCTGCCTGGCGTGGGATTAACCTCTCATATTTGTTGTTATTAGTGAGGATTGCACGAGCGAAACCTTGCGTGTGTGTGTGTGTGTGTGTGTGTGTGTGTGTGTGTGTGTGTGTGTGTGTGTGTGTGTGTGTGTGTGTTTGTTAAGTCACACAAGTAAAAGTGAAAAGTGCTTCTGTTGACTTGCATACATAAACTCTCACATACACAGAAATACACTTATTCATTCATTCATTCATACATACAAACACAGATACAAACACAGATACATCCTGCGCTCCCTACATACATACATACATACATACACACGTACATACACGCATACATACATACATTATTCCCTTCTGGCAGAGTAAAGCTGTAACATCACTGACCGACACGCACACACACACACACACACACACACACACACACACACACACACACACACACACACACACACACACACACACATACACATCCTACCCTCGTTTTCTTTCGTATTGAGACGTCAAGAATTTATGGATCTTTTGCTAGTCACTTACTCTCCTCCTCCTCCTCTTCCTCCTCCTCCTCCTCCTCCTCCTCCTCCTCCTCCTCCTCCTCCTCCTCCTCCTCCTCCTCCTCCGAGTTCCCCGTTTCTAACTTCCTTCCTTTACCGACTATCACCACCACGACCACCACCACCTCCTCCTCCTCCTCCTCCTCCTCCTCCTCCTCCTCCTCCTCCTCCTCCCTTTCAATATACTGGGCCTGAAGACAAGAGAGGACAAATATGCCGCATTAACATTCAGGAGGAGGAGGAGGAGGAGGGGGAGGAGGGATATAGGGAGTTGGGCAAGAGGACAATAAAGGAAGGGAAGGAAGGAGGGAGGGAGAGAGGGAGGGTGGGCCGGAAAGAAAGGAGGAGGAGGAGGAGGAGGAGGAGGAGGAGGAGGAGGAGGAAAAAGAGGAAGAGGAAGAAGCTATAAGGCCTTTGGAAGATTCTCTCAAAGGTCGGAGAGAGAAAGGGGTTTCCTCTCTCTCTCTCTCTCTCTCTCTCTCTCTCTCTCTCTCTCTTTTCCTCCTTACTTCCGTTATTGACCTTGTTTCCTGCCTTTTCTCTCCTAATTTCCTCTTATTTTTCCTCTTCTTTTCTCTCCATATTGTTTCCTCCACGTTGTATAGACTCTCTCTCTCTCTCTCTCTCTCTCTCTCTCTCTCTCTCTCTCTCTCTCTCTCTCTCTCTCTCTCTCTCTCTCTCTCTCTCTCTCTCTCTCTCTCTTTCTTTCCTCTCCCATCAATCTTCTCTTCCCAACGAATGGAGGGAAAGAGAGAGAGAGGGAGAGAGGGAGAGGGAGAAAAGGAGAGGGAGGGAAGGGAGAGGTAATTATGAAGCGTGACGAAGGGATGAGGGGAGAGGAAGGAAGAGAGAGAGAGAGAGAGAGAGAGAGAGAGAGAGAGAGAGAAAAACTATATTGAATGAAGAAGGAAAAATATTTGGTTTACTGATTGGGATGAGAGAGAGAGAGAGAGAGAGAGAGAGAGAGAGAGAGAGAGAGAGAGAGAGTAAATTCGCGTATTTTTATGTGTGTATGTGGCAATGGGGTTAATCGTGCATGAAAACACACACACACACACACACACACACACACACACACACACACACACACACACACACACACACACACACACACACACACACACACACACACACACACACACACACACACACACACACACACACACACACACACACACACACACACACACACACACACACACACACACACACACACACACACACACACACACACACACACACACACACACACTTCTAATTTCTCCAGTTTGAATTTCGCTCGGCTCCGCTCTCTCTCTCTCTCTCTCTCTCTCTCTCTCTCTCTCTCTCTCTCTCTCTCTCTCTCTCTCTCTCTCTCTCTCTTCCACCATACCGCAGAGAAAGAGGTAGAAGTGGAGGAAGAGGAGGAGGAGGAGGAGGAGGAGGAGGAGGAGGAGGAGGAGGAGGAGGAGGTAAAGTGGGGTTATATTCTCTACTGATGAAACGCTTCCACTTAGAGCTTTCCTCCTCCTCCTCCTCCTCCTCCTCCTCCTCCTCCTCCTCTCCTCCTCCTCCTCCTCCTCCACCTCTCCTTCCTCCACTTTCCCCAATATCTTTTCCATTCCTTTATTTCTCTCCGCTTTTAAATCTCTTTTCTTTTCCTTTTCTCTCTCCTTCTCTTCCTTCTCCTTCTCTTCTCCCCCTCCTCCTCCTCCTCCCCTCGTATTTCTCCTCCTTTATTTCAATTCCGTTCTTGAATTTCTTTCCTCTTTCCATTTCTCTCTCTCTCTCTCTCTCTCTCTCTCTCTCTCTCTCTTGCTCGTGTTTTCCTCATCTCTTCTCTCTCTTTTTCTTCCTTTTCCTATTTTCTCTGTTTCTCTTGCTTTCTTTCTTCTACTCCTTTTCCTTTTCCTCCTTTTTCTTGCTTTATGTAAGTCACCCTTGAGTCCTCAGCTTCAATACTGCATGTAGTTCTTGTCACCACATTATAAAAAGTCATTGAAAATTGGAAAAGATGCAAGGTAGAGTGACTAAAATTATTCCAAGCTTGAGAATAAGCTGTATGTGGAACAACGGGAAGCAATAAAATTATTCAGCTTAACGAAGCGCAAGATAAGAGATCTAATTGAAGTTTCCAAAAATTTTAAAGAGAATAGAAACCTTGATGCAAATAAGTATTTTATCATTGATTAGTCTAATATGAAAAGGAATGATGAATTTAAACACAATTCTGTTGCATCACTCAAAAACAGAATTGACAAATATTTAAAAGTTTACCCTCAGCAAGCTCTCTTCTTGTCCGAACATTTACACACATAACTCCTGATGATATTAATGTTTTGTGTATTTTTCCTTCCAGATAGACATATTGAGTTCAGGGAAGGGTGAATATTAGAATTTCCTTTCCTCCTTTTTTGTGAATTCCAAGTTAGGTTTTTCATACTGCATTTTACTTTTCCCAACTATTTTCCATGCCAGAGAAAAGTGGAGGGAGTGGTGGGTGGGGAGAAGCCTTTTTCTGTACTGCCTTGTCTCTTTTCCCAGTAGCTAATTACAAGTACTTACCAAGGAGCCTTGAAAGGAAAAAAAAAATGTCTGGTGTTGTTTGGTTTTCCTTTGTATTCCTTTGTATTCCTCCTCCTCCTCCTCCTCCTCCTCCTCCTCCTCCTCCTCTTCTCCTTCTCTTCCTCCTCCTCCTTTTCTCCTTCTCTTCCTCCTCCTCCTCCTCTTCTTGCTCCTCCTCCTGCTCCTTCAAAATTTAGAGGTATAAGGAACCTCCATTTTGGTTCCAAGTTGAAGGTAAGAAAATATTTACAGGCACGTGCGCTTCACCTGTCCTTAATAATCTCTCTCTCTCTCTCTCTCTCTCTCTTCTCTCTCTCTCTCTTATTGTTATTTCTTTCCCTATTTCCTTTCGCTCTTATTTTCATAGTGTTTTATTTGTTCTTTGTTTATTTTTGCTGAAACTCTCTCTCTCTCTCTCTCTCTCTCTCTCTCTCTCTCTCTCTCTCTCTCTCTCTCTCTCTCTCTCTCTCTCTCTCTCTCTCTCTCTCTCTCTCTCTCTCTCTCTCTCTCTCTCTCTCACCTGCTGCGGTTCAGTTGAGAATTCCCAGGTTGAATTGTTTTTTTTTTATATCTGAAATTTTATTATTATCTTTCCTGTGACATCTCTCCTCTCCCTCTCTCTCTCTCTCTCTCTCTCTTTCCCTCCCTTGCCCGTTTTTACTCTCCCTCTTCCTCTCACTTCCCTCACTTCCCCTTTCCTCCGTTCCATTTCCTCCTCCTCCTCCTCCTCCTCCTCCTCCTCCTCTTTCTCTCACTCCCCCTATAGAGAAGTTTAAAATTTCATGTTTATTCATAACTCTCTTGCCTGCTGTGTATGAGAGAGAGAGAGAGAGAGAGAGAGAGAGAGAGAGAGAGAGAGAGAGAGAGAGCAAGGGGGATAAGCGTCACTACACACTCGCCCAACCAAGATATTACGTCACTCTCTCTCTCTCTCTCTCTCTCTCTCTCTCTCTCTCTCTCTCTCTCTCTCTATCAGTCAATCCCTTCCATCCATAATCGTTTTCCCTTGCGCTTTATTCTCTCTCTCTCTCTCTCTCTCTCTC
>NC_059284.1:8442749-8460249 GCF_017591435.1 Portunus trituberculatus
ATCTGTATATTTCTTTATCTATCTATATATTTACTAGCCTTTCTATTTATCTACCTACCTAGTTACCTGTCTTTCATTATTTCTATTTCTCTGTCTTTCCATCCGTCTATTTACTTCTTCTTCTCTTTCTGTATCTGTATATTTCTTTATCTTTCTACATGTTTATTAACCTTTCTATCTATCTACCTAGTTACCTGTTTTCCCTATTTCTATCCATGTACCAATCCACCTCATCGAAATCACATAAAAAGGAGCAAAAATCGTAAAAACATTGAACATACGAATCTCTTTATTGCTTCATCTGAATCAGAATAAATTGAGTCATAGCGGTGAGTCAGTGGGAAGTCTAGGCGTGTGAGTGAAGACAGCATCTTTCCACTGCCAGACTGAAGGATGCTATGAGGAACCCCGCTGCCATGACCACGAAGGCTCCCAGTAGATGTTCTAGCGAGAGAACCTGACGAAGGGATAAGATAAAAGGAAATAAGTACGGATGGTATGGATGAAATGTCTGAGGAAAAAGAATAGAAAGGATAGATTTTTTATGTAAGAGAGGAAAGCTTTTTCTATGCAGGAGGAACAACTGGCCAAGGGCAACAAAATATGGGAAAAAAAAGCCCATTGAGTTGCCATTTCCCTTAAAAGACACGAGTTTACCAAAATTCAGGGAAAAATGTCTTGAGTCCTCCCTCTGAAAAGAAGTCAAGTCGTAGGAAGATGGAAATACAGAAACAGGCAGGGAGTTCCAGAGTTTACCAGAGAAAGGTATGAATGATTGAGAATACTGGTTAACTCTTGCATTAGAGCTGGTCAAGAGCAACATAAAACGAACAAAAAGGCCCATTTAGTTGCCAGTTCCCTTGCAGGTCCCCAAAAAAGGTATATGTATCGTGAAACCTCCGTCTTAAATGAAATTAAGTCATAGGAAGTTGGAAATACAGAAGCAGGTAGGGAGTTCTAGAGTTTACCAAAGAAAGATATGAATGATTGAGAGTATTGGTTAACTCTTGCATTAGAAAGCTGGACAGAGAATGGATGAGAGGAAGAAGAAAGCTTTTTGCAGTGAGGCCGCAGGAAGAGAGGAGGCATGCAGTTAACAGGATCAGAAGAGCAGTTAGCATGAAAATTACGGTAGAAGATACCAAGCGATGCGATGAGAAAGAGGCTGAAGACAGTCAGAGGAAGAGAGTTAAGACGAAAGGGAAAGTAATGTTGCAGAGAAGGATAACTAAATGTAAGCAATAGTGACGTTATGAAGAAAGTACATGTAGAAAAAAGAGAAATAGAGAGGGGAAAATCAGTGATGTAGGGAAAAACAATAGGAAGGGTAGATAAGAAGCAAAATAAAATAATTCAATTACCCTTCATTAAGAAAAGAAAGAATGAGAATATGAGCAAATAAAGGGGAAGAAATGCAGGTGCTAATACTCAAAGAAGCGGAACATGAAGGAGGGTAGATGAACGAATAAAGATGAACGTAATAATAATGATAGAAGAGAAGAGAAAAGCCAGAAGGAAGGTAAATGAAGGAGAAAATAGCAATGAACTGGAGAGATTACCTGACGAAGGGGAAGAAGAAGGGTAGACAAAGGATAGAAGAGACTAGATGAGAGGAGGAAATGGCTGGCTTACTTGTTGTCTGATTGATTAAAGGTGTGGTGATAAATACCTTTTAAACGGACGCTATGAAATACAGGTAAGACAAAAAAGATATAAACGAAGTGACAACTGACATGATTGAATGACCGAATGATTAATTAAACGTTTCGTAATATATACCTGTGGAAGAGAAGCTATCAAAGGTCAGGTAGGATTAAAACAATACAGGTGAAAGAGACATGCAGGAAACTGACTGACTTACTGACTGACTGACTGGTTATAGACACAGCAGTGAATGGTGTTAATATATGGCGTAACCTGTCAGGAAAATGGAAAATAAAACAAAAAGGAACAAAACAGGCGACAATGCACATGGGAAACAGACTGACTGACTGACTCACCGACTGACTGATTAATAGACTGATTGAAAAATTGAAAAACACACCAACATATAGGTATCACATGGCGCTGCGCTTTGTATGTCTGTGCGTGCGTGTCTGTGTGCGTGTGTGTATGTGTATGATTGTGTAAGGTCGGGAGGGAGTGAGGGAGGGGGGAAAAAAAGAGTAACAGGTGAGGGAAACAAACTAATTGGTACCATGAACACCTCTCGCCAGCCACTAATTAAAGGTCTAGTGTTCATTTCTATCGCTACGTAGTTGCAAATTCAAGCTCATCCATGCGTGTTCATTTTCAGCCGAACAAAGCTTCATCTGGATTCATTTTAAAAGCTGGATTAAGCATCGGATTCCCTCTCGCTTGAGATTCTTTGTATCAATACGGGATTACTTTCTGCTCGTCTGCTTCCTGTGTATTCCTCCTATTCATGCCCCTCCTCCTCCTCCTCCTCCTCCTCCTCCTCCTCCTCCTCCTCTACTTCACAACTCCGTTTCTGTTACTATTCCGTCTATTGCTTTCCTTTTCTGTCTGTTTGACCTTTTCCTTCATCATTTCTCTATTTTTAACTTTATCTTGTTCTTACCGTTTCTCTTTCCCCTCTTTCCTGTTTCCTCTGTTATTGATTCCTATTTCTGTTCTTCTCTGTTTCCTGTTTCTTCTCTTTCGTTTTTATTGTATTTTGTGGTATATTTTTCATCTTTATTTCCTGTTTTTTTTTCTTCCTGATTGTTTTATTTCCTCTCTTGTATCTGTTGTCTGTTTTTTCTGATTCCTGTTCTCTTTCCTGTTTGTTTTGCTTTTTTGTTCTCTTGCCGTTGTTGTGTATTTCTTCCATTCTTTGTTGTCTTTCCTCTAATTCCTTTGTTTCCTCTTATGCATCTGTTTTCTGTTTTCTATTTTTTATGTTGTCTCTTATTTTCTCTCTTTCCTCTTTTCCCTTTGATACTTTCGTGCCCTCTGTTCTCTCTATTGTCTATTTCCAACCCTGTTATCTCTGTACTCTCTGTTGACTTACTTTGCTCCGCTGGCTTCTCATTTCTCCAACTATCACAAGTGGAGGACCTAAAGAGATTCGAACCCTGAATACTGAGAAGCTGCATCAAGTTTCTCATTTTGGAATCACAAAGCCAACGCAGACTCCAGGATTCTTTGTGTGCCAGTGTGTCCTTCGCTCGCTCTGGTTGCCTCCATGCTGGCCAGTAGAAGACACTCAGCTGTTGTAATGTTTCTGACTGGCTCATAAGTAACTGGAGTATCATTGGTGTGTTTTTGTTGTTTTTATTGTGGTTTGTAGAAGTTTGCAATGTTTAGCTGGGAAATTCAGGAGTTATTGGTGTGTTTTGGTGTGTTTGTATAGTAATTTGTATAAGTTAAACGTGATTGTTAATGGTTTGGAGTGTTTATCATGGAAATTTGTGGGTTATTTGTGTGTTTTTGTGTGTTTGTAAGATAGTTTGCAGAAGTTAAACGTGATTTGTAATGGTATGGAGTATTTATCAGGGAAATTTGAGGGTTACTGTTGTGTTTTGGTGTGTTTATATAAGCTAAACGATTTTTTTTATTTTTGCAATGATCATCATGGAAATTTGAGGGTTATTGTGTGTTTTCATTTGTTTTGTATGGGCTAAGCGTGATTTTTAAGGGTTTGGAGTTATCATCTGGAAAATTTTAGGGTTATTGGTTCTTTATTGTGTTAGTATGGGCTAAACGTGATTCTTATTAGTTTGGAGTTATTATCAGGAAATTTGAGGTTAATGATATGTTTTGGTACGTTTATATGAGCTAAACGTGATTTTTTAATAGTTTGGAGTGTTTATCAGGAAAATTTAAGGGTTACTAGTATGTTTTGGTTGTGTCTGTATTGGTCTAAACGTGATTTTAATGATTTGGAGTGTTTATCAGGAAATATTAAGGTTATCGATAAGTTTTCGTGTTTTTGGCATTTTCTGTTGGTTTTACAATGGTTTGGAATGTGTATGGGGAATTTGAGGGTTGTTGTTACTATTTTGTCATATTTTTATCTCTTCTTCTTTTGTTTTGCGATGGTGCGGAATATCTATATGGAAAACTCGCTAAAAGTTATTATTGTGTGTTGTATTTTTGTGCTTTGTGTTTTTAGTTTCTATCTGGTAAACTGACTGATCATTGCTGTTTTTTTTATCTCTTTTTGTCATGGTTTTCTTTTTTTTTTTTTTTGTAACTCTCCGGACTGTACATTACTTGATCTAATTTGACAGCGCGGCATTACCAGTGTTTCCATGTATGAAATAATATCCATCGTGTCTCGAATACTTATAGTTTTATAGTTTCAGAATACACGAAATCCTAAAAACATAACAGTTTAACCTTATTTAATTGAACAAAGCAAGGCATTAGCACAGTTTCCATATATAGAGTAATTTCCTGTGTGTCTCTAGTCGCGCGTGTAAAAAACAAAGCAAAAATTGACGCGCGGGCTTGACAGTGACAATAACAAATCGTTGTCCTAAAGCCGATCGCTTTCAGAACTCACCAAATTGGATTTTTTTCCAGCAACTAAAGCAACGGTAGCTTTTCTATTTCTTTTTCCGCGGCGTGGAGGCGAGCCGCGCTGCAACATTCCCGCCTGCCGACCCGCGCTGCAGGAATGACGCGCCCCGCCAGTGTTCAGCCACGCGCCGCCCCTGATGCACGAATGCGCCTATCAATAAATAACTCGATGAATAAATAAATAAGCAGGAGTGGCGGGCGGTTTGTGGAATGCTTGGACAAAAAATACGTAAAAACAACAATATTCAATTCTTTACGAAACGTTTACTTTGTGTCTTTGATGATGAAGACTTCAAAAATACACAAACGAAAAGAAAACAATGCATGAAAAAAACTATTAAAAACAACAATATATCTTTTACATGTCCACGAGAAAAATAAATTGACAGGACAAAAAAAGGAAAGCATAAATAAAATAAAACAATAAAAAGGCTGCAGTTATTTCAAATGTAATGACTACATGACTGAACTCGGACAAAAAACAACACGAGTGGAACATTCTTTTGCTTATTCTCTCTTCCTAGTGTAGCACATTGTTGCCTCTATGTTTTGGTGAAGTTTTTGTGTAAAGAAAACCAGACGAAATAAAGTAAGTTAGATTAGGTGAGATTAGGTGAGGTTAGGTTATACTAGTTAGACACAAAAGTAAGACTAAATTTGGATAGATGAGGTTAGTTAAGGTAAATTTATAGTAGATTAATTTAGGTAGAATAAAGTAAATTAGGTTAGGTAAGGTTAAGTAAGGTTAGATTAGATTAGATAGAATAAAATGAAAGTAAGTTACGAAAAGTGAGATAACGTAAGATTAAGTTATACTACATTAGGTTAGATAGAAAAGTAAGATTAATTTATGTTAGGTAAGGTTAAGGTACGTTAGATTAGATTAGATCAAATAAAACGAGTAAGTTAGGAAAGGTAAGATGAGGTAAGGCTAAGTTATATTAGATCAGGTTAGATAGAAAAAGATGAGATAGAAAGACAGCCAGCTCTTTCACCTTCCTATAGCTATTGTCTTTGTAAGGGTCAAATAAGGTCACATAGATGTATATAAAGGGCAGGTAAGGTCAAGATAAGGTCAGGAAAGAAAGTTAAGCAAGGTCAGATTAGGTAATTAGATAAGACGGTCAGGTATGATTACATAAAGTGATCAGGTAAGGTAAGGTTAGATAAGGTGATCAGATAAGTACTGTGAAATCATTTAACCCCTTCAGTACCATGACGTGTTTTCATAATTATTCTGCTTACTATTTGGTGATTTTATACAGCTTCAGAAACTCATGTCGGGGGTTAAAGTTTTGGCCATTAATCCTCTGACCTCCATGCACCTTTCTAATATCAATAAAATCATAAAATAGTCTTTTCATTCACAAATCTCATGGTAAAAAAAAGTGTCCCAGTATTGAAGTGGTTAAGGTCACATGGAAACCACCCCTTACCTTAGCCCCCGTGGCCACAGTATCCTGGTCGTGTAGGTCCAGCCAGGTCTCCTCGTCTCCGTGGTCATCGTGGTGGAGGTCTTCAAGCAACACCTCCTCGAAGAACTTGTCTGTGAGTCCCCCAGCCTGCATGTAGTGAATTGCCTGCAGGAGTGGAAGAGAAAAGCTTGTATTCTCAAACACTTCTATGCTTCACTACCACGCTTTCAAAAGGCTTCATTTAAGATTACACGAGATTTTTAAGGTATTTCTGTTGTTCTAAAGGCAGATTGGCAAATTTTCTGCATTATTAACTTTAGAAACACTCTTGAAAACTCGGCCAATCATCTCTGTGGCCTTGGAAGAAAATCGTGGTGAGAGAATACGGACCTAAGTGTCAGAGATGGTGATGGATGGTGAGAAGAGAGTTGGAAAGGTGGTAAAAAGATGGTGATATGATGGTGGAGAAGTTAAGGTAGAAAATTGAGAGAAGATGGTAAAAGGATGGTGAACTTATGATGGAATGATGGTGAGATGATGGTGAAATGATGTTGGAGAGTTTAAGAGAGAAAATTGTTTAAAGAAGGTGAAAAGGACGGTGAAATGATGGTGAAGAGGTTAAGATAGTGAAAATATAGTAAAAAAATGATGAAATGATGCTGAAAAAGGTTAAAACAGCGGAGAGATAGTGAAAAAATTAAAAAAAAAAAAATAGTGAACATGTAAAAAGATAGTGAAAAGATGGTGAAAAAGCATGATAGTGAAAATGAAATGAAAATACAGTGGGGAGACAGTGAGAGTAAAGCCTCATAGCCTACATATAATGAATGGCCTGCAGGAAGGGAGAGAGCCAGAGATTGAGGTAAGATAGTGACAGGATAATGACAGGATGATGATAAGAAGATAGTGTTAAGTGACTGGATGATAAAAGAAAAGTGAGAGAAAGAAAGAAGAGGAAGAAAGTGTGAAAGAAGTGATTGGAAGGTAAAAGGAAAGTGAGAGAAAGAAGGAAGAGGAACAAAGTGTGATAGACTAAAAGGAAAATCAAGAAACAAGAAATAAAAACACGAGAATAAAAAGTAAAG
Source organism: Portunus trituberculatus (assembly GCF_017591435.1). NCBI lineage: Eukaryota > Metazoa > Arthropoda > Malacostraca > Decapoda > Portunidae > Portunus > Portunus trituberculatus. Next base: position 8,449,777 of record NC_059284.1, read on the forward strand.
AGAAGTTTTGGAGCTGATACGTATAGAGAAAGAAAGAGAGAAAGAGAAAAAAGTAAGGAAAGAGTAAGAAAGAGAACGTGTGTCTGTGTGTGTGTGTGTGTGTGTGTGAGAGAGAGAGAGAGAGAGAGAGAGTGAGTCCGCAGGAGGAACCACTGTAAGGGTCTCCAACTTTCAAGGTTTTCCAGGGGCAGTTCTCAAGTTGGAGTTATCTACTGTCAACCCCACAGATGTAAGTTCTGCAAGTGTCCCTTCTTAAGTATTAGATCCCCAAAGTTTCACGAATATAGTATTAGTTCGTCCCCTCCAGTGACGCCCCGTGGGACAATTACCTTCCCCCTCTCCCATTTTCTCCCTACCACACCAGGTTTTACGGTATCTCGTCTCCAAGTATCATTTTCCCAGTATTTTCCGCAATGAGTGAGATGAAAGTGAGATCCAATACTCTATGTGGAATCTAATATTATTGTATAAGTGATCTGATTCTCATAAGTTCCCGGGGGAGGACCAGGGAGCGCTGGTGTCAGGGAGGAGTATCACGTAAGAGTATAAGGTAAAAGGTTTGGATTCTATTGGGTTTAAGGTATAAGGGGTTGAATTCTCTGCATGAAATAGTTTTTTTTTTATGTTGTATTTTAATTATGTTTGTTCTTCCGCCCTGTTAGTACTTAAGGAGGAGGACTTGAGAGGTAGAGTGGAAGGAGGGAGAGGTGGAGGTGGATAATAAAGGAGAGACATGACAAAGGAGAGTATAGCGAGAGAGGAAGACCCTCTTTTGTTTCTGTGAAGAGAGAAAGAGGAATAAAAAAGGACTTTCAAATCTTTTATACGTGTACTCTCTCTCTCTCTCTCTCTCTCTCTCTCTCTCTCTCTCTCTCTCTCTCTCTCTCTCTCATCAGCCTCACAAAAATTACATTCTACCTTTTTTTATATGTTATTCCTGTTCTCCTATCCATTTCCTTTGTGTTCCCTTGTGTTCCGTACCTCATTAATGTAAGGTGCCAAGGGAGAGTGCTTCATGAGAGCGGCACTCACTCCAAAGGTCGCCAGACACTCCTCTTGTATCCTGAGCGGCGTCTCTCCTCTCTTGGTCGTGTAAAACTGCGTCAGGATATACTGAAGGTGGTTCCTGTTCTCCACCAAAGCCGCTGTCCTCTGCTCCGCCACCTCCCTGCAGCGTGGTGGTGGTGGTGGTAGTGGTGGTGGTGGTGGTGGTGGTGGTGGTGTTTTGGGTTATTTTTCTATATATGTCCATAAGTAAACAATTTTTTTTCATCTCATTCTCTCATTCTTTCATTCTTTTTCTCTTTCTCTCGTTCTTAATCTCTCTCTCTCTCTCTCTCTCTCTCTCTCTCTCTCTCTCTCTCTCTCTCTCTCTCTCTCTCTCTCTCTCTCCCACGCACCTTAAACACCACATTCACCTCGCCATAACAAAACATTCCTCATTTCCTCCTTCTATAACCCTCTTACCTCTCCTCCTTCTCCTTCCCTCCCTCTCTTTATCCCTCTCCCTCACTCCCCTCTCCCTCTCTCTCTCTCTCTCACCTGAAGACGGGAAGAGTGTTGGTAACGTCACGATATTTGCTGGCGAAGGAGAGAAGATGCGTGTTTTGTGAGGCGAGGAAGAAGAGAAGCCAGTAGTTACTAAAACCCACGATAGCTAAGCCACTCTCATCCAGCTGACGAAGGCTTCTCAGGGCGGGCTCCACGTTCTAAGAGAGAGAGAGAGAGAGAGAGTGAGTTTGAGATTACTTTTTTTCTTTTCCTAGTCTCGTGTTATTTTTATTTCATTTGTGTGGCTATGTTGAGATTTTTTCCTCGTGTTCATGTTTTTTTTTCCTGTTTTTTTTTTCTTTTGTATTCTCCGGTGCGTTGCATGTCCGTGTTGCTTCTTGTTCTCTAAGGGAAGTGTGGTTTGCGTGTCCATGTTCGTGAATATTGTGTTACGTGCAGTTTATGTATTCTGTCACTCGCGCTGATGTCTTCTTTACTCCCGTTTCTTTTTTTCCTTCACGGGGTTGGAGAGGTGACTGGTTTTTTATATAATTTTCCACCATTTTCTATATATCATACCTCTAATTCCTTTTATTTCTAAAGAGAGAAGGAATAGAAGAAGAATATCACTGTTTCTTTCACTTTCTGCTAAATTTTCACTTTCATTCACTTTTATATTTAGAGAGAGAGGGAATAGAAGAAGAAATGTCACGGTTTTTATATTTTGCACTGCTTCTTTTACCTTCTGCCATATTTTCACCTTTATTCGTTTTTATTTCAAGAAAGTGAGAGAACAGAAAAGGAAAGTCACTGTTTTTTTTATAATTTTTCACTGTTGCTTTCACCATCTGCAACCTTTTCACCGTTATTTACTTTTATTTTTTAGAGGGAGAGAGAATAGAAAAAGGAAAGTCACTGTTTTTGTCATTTTTCACTGCTTCTTTCACCATCTGCTATATTGTCTCCTTTATTTCCTTTTTTGTGTGGGCGTAGAGGGGAAAAAGCAAGGAATATCACTGTGTTTTTATTATCCTTTTTACTATCTCTCTTTCTCAACCCTCTTTAGCTCCACCTATATTCCACCCATACCATTTCCTTCACTCCTACATAACATCCTTTAGTTCCTTCACCTTTTATATTTTTTACTTCCTCACCTTTGCCCTTTACAATGCCTTCTACATCCTCTACTTCAGCCTCTCCTTCAAGCCTTTTATATCTTACACAATCTCCATTTTTATCTTCTACAACACCTACGCTCCCTTCATTTTTCCTACAGCTCCTTTATACTCCCTTCTTCACCACCTGCAGCGCCTCCGTCACCATTTTCTTTTCATGTCACCTCCATTTCATCTACTTCAACGCCTCCATCGTCATCTTTCCACCTTCATCTCTTGCATCACCATTCTCACAACATTCACCATCCTCCACCCTCCTTCACCCCTTCGTCGCCGCCTCCACCAGCGCCTCACTTACCCTTGTGGTTAGGAAGGCGGTGAGGTTGCCACTGAAGCTAATGGCCACCACGAAACCCATGAACTGCAGGCACAGGGAGGCGACGCGGAGCCTGTTCGTCTGAGGCATCTGTTGACTCTGGCAGGTGACAATACCCACTGTGTACACCAGCCACCGACCAAGGCTGTGAAGGTGGTGGTGGTGGTGGTGGTAGTGGTGGTGGTAGTGGTGAAGAAGAAGAAGAAGTAAAAGTAAAAGAAGAAAAGAAGAAGCAGAAGAAGAAAAGAAGAAGATGAAGAAAAGCAGAAGAAAATGATGAAGGAAAGGAGCAGAAGAAAAAAGAAGAAAAAGAAAAGAAGAAGAAGAAGAAGAAGAAGAAGAAAAAAGAAAAAGAAAAAGAAAAAGAAGAAGAAGAAGGAAGAAAAGAAGGAAAAGAAGAGGGAGAAAGAAAATGCAATAATTATATTTACTTGTCAACTTCTTAATATGTCGGTTGAGAGAAAGCAGAGAGAAGAGGAAGAGGAGGAGGAGGAGGAGGTGGAGAAGTAGGAGGAGGAGGAGGTGGAGGAAGAGAAACAAAAGGAAATAAATAGTTACTCAGAGTGAAAGGAATGAAGACAAGAAGAAAGAGGATTAAATTGTAAACAAGAGAGAGAGAGAGAGAGAGAGAGAGAGAGAGAGAGAGAGAGAGAGAGAGAAACGTAAGGAAAAATAGAGAGAATGAAAAGTGGGAGAGGGAGAAGAGGATATTGATAAAGATTGAGAAAACAAAGCGAAGAACAAAAGGAGGAGGAGGAGGACGACGAGGACGAGGAGGACGAGGAGGAGGTATTGAAAGGATAAAAACAAGCGCAGAGGGAGTAGAGATAGAGGGAACAGACTGAAGGAAAAAGAGAAAAAAAAGGAGAAAACAGTTACAGAAAAGATTAGAAAAGTAAAAAGGAAAAAGAAAATGCGATACGTGGTTCAGATGACAATGTAAGAAAAAAATACACAATCTGAACTGAACGAATCGGAAAGCATTTACGATAATTTTACCGGAGAGACTCGATATATACAGAAATGAAATGGCAAATAGATTAGATAAGAGGAACTAATTACTGCGATGCGTGGGAAGCTGCAGAATAATGACAAGAAAAAAACGACACAGACATAAAAAAAAAATCATATATTCAATAGATTTAACAAGCTAGAATCATCATTTTACTTATATACAAGAAAAAAAAATAGAGCTGGAACGAAAAAAACAAATCAGTTTATAAAAATAAGAAAAAAACATAAAATAAGAACAAAAAACATAAACGCACTCTTGAAAACACACACACACACACACACACACACACACACACACACACACACACACACACACACACACAAACCTATAAAACATCTGCAAATCCTTAGGCGAATCAAGAATACGTGCAATGAACAGCAAGAGGACGCCTGCCCCTAGGAACGTGACAACTAGTGCTGCCCACACCTCCTGCAGGAAAGGGGAGCCCAGAGAGATCCACGGGGGCAGGTCTTGGGGCGCTGGGGTGATGAAGCAAGCGATCTCGTAAGTGTAAGGGTAGGAGAAAGTGGCGAAGCGGCTCCTCAGAATGTCCAAGAAAATGTTACCAACTCCAATGTCACCCTCGCCGGAGCCAACCTGAAGGGAAAAGGATGCTCAGTTTTTAAGACAGTTCAGTTGAGTTTATATTCATTTTAGTGGCTGTTAATTCTGTAATGGAGTGGTTTTACTGTCACGTTAGGGCTATATTGTCATAATGTTTGAATTTGGCATGAAGAGGGAGAGAGATGAGGGAGGGAGGGTTTTAGTAGTGGTGGTGGTGGTGGTAGTAGTTATTCTTTTGTCTTCTCTTTTTTCGTTTTCTTTCGTTTTAACAGTTTTGGGTATTTTTTCTGATATTTTCTTTTATTGTTCATTATATTTTTTTCTCATTATTCTCTTTTGTTTTATCTTTATTTGTTCTCTTCCTATTGTTTTATCCATTCTCTGGTTCATTGTTCTTTTTCTTTTTTATTCCCATATGCATTTATTATCTGCCTTCTTTACCATCTTCTTTTTATTTATCGTTTTTTTTTAGTTCCATTATTTCCTATTTCTCCTGTTTCCTTCTCTCTCTTACTTTCTATATATTGTCTTCTCTTCTTCCTCTATATTCCCTCTCTTTCTTATTCCTCCTTTCCTTCCCTCTTGCTCTCCTTCCATCACCTCCTCTCATCTACATATCTCACACTCACCCTCTTTCTCTCACTCTCTCTCTCTTCTAGTTCCTCATTCTCTCAGACCGTTTTTCATCTCTAATCCTTTCTCCTCCTTCATTCTTGTCGTCTAATCCTTTCTTCTTCCCTTCTTCCCCTTCCATCACCTCCTCCCATCTACATATCACACTCTCACACTCTTCTCTCCTTCATTCTCTTAAGTTCCTGTTCTCATCATTCCCCTTTCATTTCTAATCCTCCCTACTTCTTCACTTTTCCCGTTTACTTCTTTCTTCCTTCCATCCTCCCTTCCATCACCTCCCCCCACCTACATATCTCTCTCCCACACTCTCTCATACACACACTCTCTCATTCTCATCATCCGTTTTTCCCTCCTCTCCTCCATCCTCATCTACGTAGTCAACCAGCCCACCCTATCTTCGATCTAGTCCCTCTCTCCTCTCTGCCTCTCTCTCTCTCTTTCTCCAGCCTCGCTCCCTCACTCCTTGCCGTAAATTTCTCAGCATCGTGTCAGCATTCCGTCGCCTTGCCCGCCTCCGAAATGGTTCCGTCACAGCGAGCAGTGCCCATAAGTCTTGGAAACCGTCATAGCGGTGCCGGCAGACAAATGCACGAAAGGCGGCCTGTCTGTCTGTCCATCCGCCTGTCTGTCTTTCCGTCTTGCTAGGTCTGTGTGTGTGTATGTCGGTGTGGGAGTGAGTATGTTTGCCTGTGTGTGTGTCGGTGTGGGAGTGTATGGGAGTGAGTATGTGTGTGTGTGTGTGTGTGTGTGTGTGTGTGTGTGTGTGTGTGTGTGTGTGTGTGTGTGTGGGAATATGTTGGAGTAAGTATGTTTGTGTGTGTGTGTGTGTGTGTGTGTGTGTGTGTGTGTGTGTGTGTGTGTGTGTGTGGTTTTTCATAGTCCTGTCTTTGTGTCTCTCTGTCTCTCTCTCCCTCTATCTGAGTAAATACGAGTTTTTTTTTTTTATTTTCTTGTGTTTACGTGTTTGGTTTGTGACTTTTTGTGTGTATTTTTTCACCTCTGTTTGTCTCCCTCGCTGAGTAAATACATGGCTTTCTAAGTGTGTTCCCGGTGTTTTTTGGTGTTTTTTGTGGTTGATTTGGCTTTTTGCATCTGGAGAAGCTTGGCAAGGGCACCAGCGTAGAGGAAAAGGTTATAAGGTTATTTTGGCCTAAAAATTATTAGATTTGGTTGTTAAACAGATCGAGCGGTGGATGAAATGGCTGGATGTGTGGTTGGGGTCTTGTTTTCCCTCATGCGTCCCATCTTTCTTTCCTCTTCCACTTTCTACGTCCTCTTCCTCCTCTTTCTCCTCCTCCTCCTCCTCCTCCTCTTCCTCCCGTCACATCCTGTCCACACCGCCGTCACCTTTCACTCAGGCTTGTCGCATCATCTGTAAGCCATTTACCTCTTGTCTCTCCTCCTCCTCCTCCTCCTCCTCCTCCTCCTCCTCCTCCTCCTCCTCCTCTTCCTCCTCGACGCCATCGTTATCTCCTCATTCTGTCCTCTCCTTCTCTCCTACTTTCCTCCTCCTTGTCCTTCTCCTCGTCCTCGTCCTCGTCATTATCTTCTCATTCTCACTTTCTCTTTCTCGTGTCCTCCTCCTCCTCCTCCTCCTCCTCCTCCTCCTCCTCCTCTTCCTCTTCCTCTTCCTCTTCCTCCTCCTCACATTTACACAACTCTTCCCTCGCCACACTTAGAAAATAATGCAAGAAAGGACAACTTTTAGCTCCCCTTTTTGGCTTCAAGTGTGTGTGTGTGTGTGTGTGTGTGTGTGTGTGTGTGTGTGTGTGTGTGTGTGTGTGTGTGTGTGTGTGTGTGTGTGGTCCACATTGTTTTCCTCACCATCCACATTGTTTTCCCCAGCATCCATTACACACACACACACACACACACACACACACGCACACGCACACGCACGGAACAAGTTTGATGGAGCGTCAGTCAGTTTGTGTCGGAAATAAAACTTGCCGAGAAAAGACACACACACACACACACACACACACACACACACACACACACACACACACACACACAAAAGATCTTATTAAGTTTGCATGGAACTTTGAGTTTAACTAACTTGACTTTCGCCCAGAGAGAGAGAGAGAGAGAGAGAGAGAGAGAGAGAGAGAGAGAGAGTCAAGATAGCATTCACATAATTTCCAGTCACGGAACATTACCAGCTTACCACCAAAGTTAGTCAGCCAAAGTGCCTTGCAAGGGCAATATACTCTGACGTCCCCACAGCACCACAGCAACGCCAAAGCAACACCACAGTAACACCACAGCACTGCCACAGTAACTCCACAGCAACGCCACAGTAACTCCACAGCAACACCACAACAATGCCACATCAATACCACAGCAATACCACAGCAACCACCACAGCAATACCACAGTACTGCCACAGCAACTCCACAGCAACACCACAGCAATACCACAGCAACCACCACAGCAGCAACACAGCAACCACCACAGCAACACCACAACAACACCACAGCACATAGCAAGATCACAGCAACACCACAGGATTGTCACAGTAACTCCACAGCTACGCCACAGCAACAGCTCAGTAACATTACATCACTCAAACAGCAATACCACAGCAACACCACAGCAACACCACAGAAACCCCATAGCAATCGCCAAAGCAACGCCAACAGCAACATCACAACAACACCACAGCAACACCACAGCAACACCACAGTAGCCACCACAGCAGCACAGCAACCACCACAGCAACACCACAGCAACACCACAGCAACGCCACAGCAACCACCACAACAGGAACACAGCAACACCACAACACCACAACAACACAGCACTGCCACAGCAACACCACAGGAACACCACAGCAACGCCACAGCACTCAAACAGCACTCACGCACGACTTTCACATCTATACAGTAATAACAGCACTATTACAGCATTCACACTGCACTCATACACGGTTTTCACACCCATACAGCAATAACACAGCGCCACCAAAGAACATTTACAGCATAATTTTTCGCAGATTCACAGCACTTTAGCAGCACCAATACAGCATCGCACAGCATTTCAAAACAGTCCCATTCTTTTCTCAGGAATTTTAGCAGCACTTTCCCGATCACAGCACCTTTACAGCATCCTCACAGCACTTTCAGATACAAATTTAAAGGAGTTAAAAAACACACATTTCACAGCATTGTAGTAGTTTTTTTACAGCGTTTTCACAGCATCTTATATTCCCATGGGACTTTACAGCATTAGACTTGCACAGCATTACCACAGCCTTCCTACACAATTCCACACAGCAACAATATTTCCACAGCCTTTCCACAGCAGTCCATATTCCTCACAGCACCTTCACAGCATCTTCACAGCATCTTCACAGCATACAGTCACTAATTGTTCTCGGCCTTTTGAAAGTTAGGTTTAAAATTCCCTTTCTTTTTCTTTCCATTTTCACGAGTCTCTCTCTCTCTCTCTCTCTCTCTCTCTCTCTCTCTCTCTCTCTCTCTCTCTCTCTCTCTCTCTCTCTCTCTCTCTCATGGTAATTTCCTTGACTGTCTGTAGTGCAACTGATGTAATTATGTAATGGAATATAACAAAAATATAATACGGTTGGCTCATTAACAGTATTAACTCTGTATGTATGTGTGTGTGTGTGTGTGTGTGTGTGTGTGTGTGTGTGTGTGTGTGTGTGTGAGTGTCAGTTTTATCTCTATTTTCTTTCTTTCGTGTTTTTATTGTTCGTGTTCTTTTTATTCCACAAAGTCAAAGCGGAAGAAGAGGAGGAAGTGTGGCGGCTTTCTCATAATCATGTTCCGTGTTTGTTTATCATTAGTATGTCTCTTTCTTTTTATCTCCTCCTTCTTTTGTCCCCTTGCATTATTTAGTTTCCCTCCTCTCCCTCTCTCCCTTCTTCCCTCCCTCCGTCTCTCCCTCTCTTCGCTGCTTTCATCTCTCTCCTCAGGCGTGAGATGAATGGAGGAAGTTTAGGGAAGACTCAAACTGTCGTAGGATTTGTTGTGAAATAAGATTTATACTTGGTCTGCCCCGTAAAAGAAATAATAATACTTTTTCTCTATGTTTTTTTTTTCATTGTTAGTAAGACTCCAGAGAATTAATAGAATAGCAACTCACTATTTTGTTTATTTTATCGCAATAAACGTAAAGTGAAAAAAAATTAAAATGTGGGTATTATTGCTGGATTAACTTCTTGTGGCTAGGTAGGGAAAACAGGAAGGAAATTTATTATATTGTGAATACTGAGTTAATACATGTTTGTTCGTTTTTTCATGGTAAAATTAAAACTGTAGCTATTGTTATTGCTTTAGTTCCTTGTGCCTCTGTAACGGAAGGGCCACGAAAGGAAGGTTTTATTGGTATTACTGAATGAATATGTTTATGGTTTTGTGGTTTTATAGTAAAGAGTTATGGAAAGATACGTAATTTATCAGTTTGCATCATCACTAGACTTTCTGAGCTTGTAAGAGAAGGGAAATATTGGCAATTATTTGAATTTAATCTAGTATGTGCTGGGACGCATATTTACTACAGGTTTTGGGTGTGATTAGACGATTTTATTTACATTACGAAGTGTCTATGGAGATCAGAAGATTAATGGCTAGAGTCTTCACTATTTTAATCCCACATAAGTTTCTGAAGCTGTATAAAGTCGCTAAATAGTAACCAGAATGAATATGAAAAGGCATCCTGGTACTGAAAAGGTTAATGCACGCTGATGGAATAGATAGAAAATAAGATCATATTATTACACATTCTAAAATTTTACTCTCTTCTTGCTTTTCAAATCTGTTCCTACTTTGTCCTGTTATTTTTCAGATGCAATTCTTCAAAACACTACTTTTCGAAGCAGAATTTCACTTAATCGAATTGCACTAATAGATTTTCCCTACTTTTCTCAAACACTACTTTTCCAAAACCCCACATTTCCATAATCCTACTCTCCAAAACAAGACCTCCTTACTTTTCGAATCATTTCCTTCATCTTCCAAATATCACTTCCCCAAATTCTACTTTTCTCTACTTTTCGAATCGTGTACCTTTCTCTCTACTTTTCCCAGACTCCCCTTCCTCAAACTCATTTATCCCGAGTCCTTCCCTTTCCCTACTTTATGAATCGTGTCCCTACTCATCCTCTCCTCCAAACTCTACTTTTGCACTTTCCGTTATCCTAAATTCTACCTTTTCCCAAAATTTGAATAATGTCTCTCTTCTCTTTCCTAGTTCCTCACACATTCCTTTATCACAAATTCTCTTTTCTCTTCTTTTCGATTCATTTCTTTCCTGTT
>NC_059284.1:8462749-8467749 GCF_017591435.1 Portunus trituberculatus
TCATTCTCCTCCTCTTCCTCCTCCTCCTCCATATCCTCGTCTTGCTCCTTCTCGTCTTTCGCTCCTTCTCCTCCTCCTCCTCCTCCTCCTCCTCCTCCTCCTCCTCCTCCTCTTCCTCCTCCTCCTTCTCCATATCCTCGTCTTGCTCCTTCTCGTCTTTCGCTCCTCCTCCTCCTCCTCCTCCTCCTCCTCCTCGCACTCATTCTCCTCCTCTTCCTCCTCCTCCTTCTCCATATCCTCGTCTTGCTCCTTCTCGTCTTTCGCTCCTTCTCTTCCTCCTCCTCCTCCTCCTCCTCCTCCTCCTCCTCCTCCTCCTCCTCCTCCTCCTCCTCCCACTCATTCTCCTCCTCTTCCTCCTCCTCCTTCTCCATATCCTCGTCTTGCTCCTTCTCGTCTTTCGCTCCTTCTGCTCCTCCTCCTCCTCCTCCTCCCATTCATTCTCCTCCTCCTTCTCCATATCCTCGTCTTGCTCCTTCTCGTCTTTCGCTCCTTCTGCTCCTCCTCCTCCTCCTCCTCCTCCTCCTCCTCCTCCTCCTCCTCCTCCTCCTCCTCCTCCTCTTCCTCTTCCTCCTCACGTAATTAACTTACCTGTCCATCCTTCACCTGCAGTAGTACATCTTTCCGCTCCTTACCTCCCCTTCCCACTTCCTCCTCCTCCTCCTCCTCCTCCTCCTCCTCCTCTTGTGTTTTATTGTCCTTCACGTTTCTCTTCTTCGTATTATCTTCCGTACCCAATTTACTTTAATATTCCTTCCCTTCCTTCATTCCTTCATTCCTTCTTTCACTCCTTTACTTTCTCCTCTCCTTTCACTTCTTCGTTCATTCTTTCATTCACGCTCTTCTTCCTTCATTCCTTCATATCTCCCATTCATTCTTTCATTTGCTCCACTCCTTTCATTTTTACTCCACTCCTTCAGCCACTCCTGCAGTCACTCCTTCACCTACCTGGCCAACCACGCCCGTGTAGGATCCATCATCTTGCAGGACGCCCCACAGAGAAGGGCCGGGGTAGCGCCACACGGGCGTGAAATTCATATGCTTCGCTAGGAGTTGAACGAAGGACACGTCTTGGCCTCCTTCAGGATACAAATCACGTACTCCTTCTGTTGTCTTAGTCTCTCCTTCGTCGCCTTCGTTGGGTGGTTTCTCTGCTACTTTTCCGAAGACAGAGGGATGGAAAGGGAAGGTTTTGACCACGAGCGGGTAGCCTTGGAGGTCTGCCAGCTGGAGGAGGAGGAGGAGGAGGAGGAGGTGGAGGAGGTGGAGGAGGAGGAGGGAAGTGTGAGGAATGAGGTCTTAGGTCATGACAAAGAGGTGGAGAGTAACATGTTTCAGCATTAAGAGTCTTGCCCAGTGAAAAGTATAGGGTTTTGAGGAACCTACTTACTCTCCTCCTCCTCCTCCTCCTCCTCCTCCTCCTCCTCCTCCTCTTCTTCCTTCTCTTCCTCTTCCTTCTGCACTACCTTCTACTGTTATCTGGTTTTCCTCCATGCCTTCTCTTCCTTCCACTGTTGCTCCTCCCTTATTCTAGCTATCTCCCCTCCTTCTCCTCCTCCTCCTCCTCCTCCTCCTCCTCCTCCTCCTCCTCCTCCTGTTCATGTTTATATCTTTGTGTTTATGGGCGCTTTCCTTCCTCCTTTCCTTCCGTTTGCCGCCCCTTCCTTCCTCTTTCTCCCCTCCCGACCCTGTTCCTCTCTCTCTCTCTCTCTCTCTCTCTCTCTCTCTCTCTCTCTCTCTCGCTCTCGCTCCATTCCCTTTAGGTCTATCGCGCAATAATAATGAATGTAAATATAATCCTTCGCTGCTAACTCCCCTGATAACCTCGTGATAATTGAATAGGAGTCCTGTTATCTATTTATCTATCGCCTCCTGGTCGCCTCTCTAAGGACTACACATTGAAACTTCTCTGGCCCGCACCTCACCTACCTTTGAGAGGGTCTAGTTAAGGGTATACATGATTCTAATGGTGTTTACTGTGGTTCTAGTGATAGATGAGCAATTTTTAAGTTCTTTTACGGTTTTGGTGAGAGATGTAGAAGGTTCTGTTTTTATTTTATGGTTTTCAGTGACAGGTTAATGAGATTTTTAGGTTACCAAGAGCAGAAACATTTATTAAAATTTTTCTAATCATCTCTTAGGCCTTGGAAAACAATCATGGTAAGAGAGAATAAAGTTTTTAAGGGTATTTTTACAGTTTCAGTGACAGGTTAACGAGATTTTTACATTGCCAACAGCAGAAACACTCATTAAAATCTTTGGGGTCTTGGAAAATGGTTGTAGTGCGAGAGGGGAGACTTTTAATGATGATTTTAAAGTTCTAGTGAGAAGCTAATAAGATTTTTACGTTGCCAACAAGAGAAACACTCGTGAAAACCGGGCAAATCATCTCTGTAGCCTTGGAAAACAGTCACGGTGAGAGAATAGCGTTGTTAAGGATATTTTTACCGTTTCAGTGACAGGTTAATGAGATTTTTACATTACCAAAAGCAGAAGCACATGCAGGAAAACGGCAAATCATCTCTATGGGCTTGAAAAACAGTCATGATGAAAAAAAAACAGGAAGAGAGACAAAGAAAGAGAGAGAGAAAGCAAACCGTTTCAGAATACAGGTTTTAGTCCTACCTTGAAAGGGAAGAAAGGAGACTCCCGGTTTAGACTTCGTAGTGTGGCGTGACCTATTAAACTCCACGTCCTTAGAGAATACAGCCAGTGGGTCCTTACTTCCAGTCCTGCCGCGCGCCCTCCACTAGTTTGGTGACGGTGCGAGAGGTAGACAGGTAAACGAATTATTGACGGATGGAACACGACGCTTGCGAGGGTTTGGGCGTGTAGGGCAGAGTGACAGGACGGTTTATTGACAGGTACAGGTGGGAATGATGGGTTAGTGTGACAGGAAGGTAAAGATTAAGGCCAGGGATGAGGATATGGGAGAGAGATAGAGATAGAGAGAGAGAGTGATGGAGGGAGGAGAGTGTAGGAGACAGGAGAGGAAGCAGGTGGAAAATTAAGAAATGAAAAAAAAAAAAACAGAAGATAGAACAGCACAAAATTGGAAGGAGAAGAATGATACAAGATGGGAGAGAGAGAGAGAGAGAGAGAGAGAGAGAGAGAGAGAGAGAGAGAGAGAGAGAGAGAGAGAGATGAATGGGAAACAAAGAGAAACGGTGAGAAAAAGAGAGAAAAGGAGAGAAACAGAAAAATAAACACATAGAGAAAGGGAGACACAGGAACAGAGATCACACACACACACACACACACACACACACACACACACACACACACACAAACACCTTACCATACAAAAAGAGCATGCTCCGTCTTGGCCATCTTGTCTGAGGTCACCAAGGGAAGCAAGTCACTCACGCAGGAGGCACCGAAGAACACGTACCTCCCCCGATAGTTCCAAGGCAGCTCCTCCCCCTTCAGGTATTCCAGCGCCTTACCCACGTCCTCCACAGTCACGAGGAAGGCATCGCAGGAACTCTGAACCCATGTAATGTTCGGAGGACGTGTTGGGTTCAGTTCGTGTTGGTTTACCTGGAGATGAAGTGAGTGAGAGAGAATTATAAGGAAAGGATTGATTGACGGTAGACAAAGTGGTAGGAATGGTTAGAGGAAAGAAAAGGGTTGAATAATAGTAGACAAAGGGTTAAACAAAGGGAAGTGATGTGTTGTTGTGGGTCAGTGCTAAATAAGATACGGAGACTAGTGAGGAAAAGGAAGCCCAAAGATAGTAAATTGGTAAGAAAATATGAGTTTTTGTAAGGCAAATGGAAAACTTAGTGATAATGCGTTAAGATAGAAGGAAGAAGACGAGATAAGACGAGATACAGAGAGAGAGAGAGAGAGAGAGAGAGAGAGAGAGAGAGAGACATACAAGTAACAAAGACGCGTAGAATGAGTTAATTGAAGCGCAACACACCAAGGAGAGAGACTAATGAGGCGGAGTACTGGAAGGTTAACGAAGCAGGAACAGGTGAAGACAAACAGGCAGGTGTCAAACGCAGGCAAACACACGAGGCATTACAAGTACGACCAGTTATTAAGGGAAATTGTGTATGTTATGAGGAGCGTGTAATAGATACAGGTCAAGCAGGACAAATGTGAGAGGTCAAAGGGCGCAGCTGGGTCAAGCAAGGTGAGTTGATTAAAGTAGGGTAGTCATTTGGTAACACTCAGGTCGTAGAAATTGTTTTGCAGCGAGGCACAAAAAAGAGTAGGAGAACAAGAGGATGGTTTTTTATGTTCCATTAGTGACATGAGTTGAAGAAGCAGTGTGTTTTTTTATTTAGCAGTGAAAAGCACGAGTTGACCTGAGCAGGAAAGTGATGAAGCTGTGAGTTTTCTATTTTTGCTGTGAGATGTTATGTACGAGTGGTAGTGGGGAATTTTCAAGGAGAGAGAAATTTAGGCACAAATGATCCAGCACTGAGGAAAAAAAGAATGCAACTGTTAAAAGTCCATGAAAAAATATGCCATGAACCATCCATTAGTGAAAAGTCATGAAGGATTAAGAGTGATAGTTTTAGAGACAATTCATATTATGCAAAAGTAAAAAAACGATAAAAAAAAAAAGGGGGAATAAGTTTAAAAAGTCAAATAAAGAAGAAAAATTAAAAGCAGTGAAAAAGGAATAGAGAAACAGAACAACAGTTAAATATGGAGCAGTGAAATGAGTAGAAGAATTTAGGAGAAAAAGTCAAATAAAGAAGGAAAATTGCAAGCATTGAAAACGATAAAAGAAACACTACAACAATGAAATAGGGGAAAAAAAAAACTTTGAAATGTATCGATCAGTTAAAAAAAAAGTGAAATAGGGAAAATTAAAAGCAGTGAAAAGGATGAGGAAACAATATAACAGTGAAATATGGAGAAAGCAGTGAAATATATCGAAAAATTAAGGAGAAAAGGTCATATAAAGAGGAAAAAAAGAAAAGCAAGGAGAGAGATGGAGAAGCAATGCAGCAGTGAAATATGGACAAGCAGTGAAATTTGTCGAA
>NC_059284.1:8472749-8475249 GCF_017591435.1 Portunus trituberculatus
GAAATGCAGTAAATGTGTAACAAGCAATAATAATAATAATAATAATAATAATAGTGGTAGTAATAATAATAATAATAACAATTATGATGATGATGAAATGAATAAGTAAATACGTAAACAAATGGAATAATACGAAGAAACAACTAAATAAATCACAGAAAATTAATAAATACAACGATACAGACACACAAACACACAGACACACAGACACATGCCGTCATAATAATGAAAATACATAAACATAGATAAGAAAACTAAACAAACAGATAGAAAGAAATTCACAGACACACAGACACACAGACACATAGAGACACAGACACACAGACACACAGACACACAGATGCAGACACAACATTGGTAATATAAAAACATACATAAGGAAACTAAACAAATAAATAGATGACTAGAAATACAAACACACACACACACATACACACACACACACACACACACACACACACACACACACACACACACACACACACACACACAGTCACAACATTGATAACACATAAACATACATAAAAAAAAACACTAAACAGATAGATAGAAAGAAATACAGACACACAGAGAGACACATAGAGACACACAGACACACAGATACAGACACACAGACACACAGACACACAGATACAGACACAATAAAATGCGTAAGTAAAACCAACACCAGTGCAACACCAGCGTCAGTCCTTGCAATCACCTGAGTCCCGAGGAAGGTGTAGCCGGTAGCAGATGTCGCCTCGCCGCCACCACCACCACCACCGCCGCCATCACCATCACCACCATCTGGCCACCCCACCGGGACCGCACGCCCACCATGCCGACCCCCTCTGCCTTACCCCTCCTCCACCACCTCCACCACCGCCGCCGCCGCTGCTGCTCACGAGAAAGGGAGAGATATATTAGAGAGAGAGAGAGAGAGAGAGAGAGAGAGAGAGAGAATTGTATGTATGACGGAAGGCGAAATGCAAAGCGAGGGAGGGAAATTAGGAAATGGCGATAGAGGGGAGATGGAAAGACAAACAAGAAATGAATTTGGGAATGAAGGAAATAGCGAAGTGGTATCGGTCGGACAAACGCACGCTCCGTACACGCTGATATAACGAAGTGAACGCGGATAGAAGGGCTCAAACTCCTCCTCGCCTTTAACGAAATCGCGGAAGCTGACGGGAAAAAAATAATAAAAAGTCGAAGAGGGAAAAAAAAGTGTATATAGTTTTTCCATAAAGTTTTGGACTACGAAGTGGACGAGACTATGAAGACTGGAGGGAAAAGAAGAGGAAGGAGAGCGAGAAAGAGAGAGAAAGAAAGAGAGAAAAAGAAGATTGCTCCCTTCCTCAACCCCTCCGGCATCTCCAGTCAAGAGGGAGGGCGGGAGGGAAGGAGAGACGGAGAGAAGCATTTTCCTCCACCCTCGGACAACATCGTAAATTTAGCGTCAAGGAGATGGAGCAAAACGAGACCTTTCGTTACGCTGCCTCGCGAGGACGACCTCCTCTCAACTGACCAAATGCTTTCCGTAACTCGCAGCGACACTAAAAACATCGCCTTGAGTACTGGGGGGCGAGGTGGGCCAAAGGAAAGTGAGGGAGGAGAGAGGAGGCAAGGGGGGCGTTTGTATTGGCAAGGAAAGGGAAGAGAAAGCACCACCACTTGATCCCTCGCCCGTGTCTCTCCTGCTTCGCCTTCTGCGTGGGTTCTGACTCTCGTTTTCTATTGCCCCCCACAGCGCTAAGACGAGTGGCCGCGTCACTCACCACGGGGCAGGCAGGCAGGCGTCTTAAACCAAATAGCAGGGACGGACGCAATATCGAGGTGAGTTTAAGAGGCGAAAAAAGAAGGTAAATGGCGTACCTGTCCCTTCAAATCATCGTTAGAGCTTCCTTTCTTACCGACCGCAGGAGGGGAGGCCGGGATAGATGAGCGGCGGGGCGTTGCAGCAGTACAGGTTAGCGCCTCGGGGAGTGTGGCACGCCGCGGATGTCAAAAGGGTCCTGAGGGAGGTGGCTGTGGCAGGGCTTCTGTGGCGCGTGGTAGGGCGTCTGGGAGGCGTCAGGGGGCGTGAGGAAGGTGCATAGAGGCTCTGGTTGTGCAATCGGCTTCCTGGCACTGGAGGAGGAGAGAGGGCGAGGGTGAGAGTAGTGAGAGGAGGTAAAGGAAAGCCGCGGGCGGGATGCGCACTTTTTCCTCTCAGTCAAGGGGGAGTTTTCGTGGCCAGATGGTCTTGGTGGGGCTCGTTGCCGGCCTTTCCTCCACGCCACGAGGGTCAGGAACGCTGCCACCACCACCACCACCGCCACCGCCACCAGTAGCAGGCATTGCATAGGGCGTGATATGTTGACAGACACGTACAACTCCTGCAGAAGGGAGGTGGAGTTGGTGGTGTTGTAAACGTCTCCTACAGCGTCCTCCCGTAGGTAATGGTGGCTATGGTGACGCTCCCCTACCCCTGAAGTCCTGGCGCGGCGCTGTATGCGCCCGCACTCCCCGCCCGCCGCGA
>NC_059284.1:8480249-8492749 GCF_017591435.1 Portunus trituberculatus
TGTTGAAAGTGATAAACAAATGAAAAGTAGGTAAGTGAGAGAGCGAGAGAGTAACAAAACAAGTGAGTGAGTGAGTTATATCCACCATTACTCATATCACACCTGATGAAAAGAGAGCTGGGTTAACTGCCGTACATCTGACCATAGTATATTGACAGAGTGAATGAATGAGTGAGTGGGTGAGTGAGTGAGTGACAACCTACACAGCAAATATCACAGTAAAGAAACAAAGAGAGCAGGGACATTTTCTGCATCCTCGCAACGTTGAGATTACATTACAAACATATGCATGACATTATTTTTCTCCTAATGGTACAAGAGGATGCATAAGTTTTTGCTCCAGTGTGTGCCTTGCTTCACCTCGCCTGGGAGAGAGAGAGAGAGAGAGAGAGAGAGGGAGAGGGAGGCGAAAATATACATATGTTTGTCGGAGGGAGGCAGGCTTTGAAAAATTAATCTGGACTGCGCGTAAAATAAAGTCGTTTGCAAATGATAAAATACCTGCTACAAAATACACCTGCATTATTCAGAGACTGTAGTCGAGAGAGAGAGAGAGAGAGAGAGAGAGAGAGAGAGAGAGAGAGAGAGAGAGAGAGAGAGAGAGAGAGAGAGAGGAACACAAAACGGACAGACAGACAGACAGAAAAAAAAAGCAGACAGCTGAACAGATAAATAAATACATAAACAGAGACAGAAAAATATGCATACATACATACATACATACATATAGTTCGACAGATAGATGGGCAGAGAAACATAGACAAAGATAAACGAACACATAGACTGATAGATAAAAAAAAAAAAAAAGATGGAGCTAAAACTATGATACTTTCTCTTCCGATATATACATTTATTCCAATCAATTACAGACGACAGAAAACGAAATGAAGTGTTAAATTCAGGACAGACTAATGTAAAGGCATTATATGAAGAAAAAATTGACTGGAGAAAAGAGAAAAAAGATATGAGAACGAAAGCAATAAGAAAAACAAAAAAAATGGGAAAAGTTTAGAATACATCAGTAAGAGTAATGAACAAAAAACGAAATGTAGTGCTGAATTAACGATAGATTAATGGAAATAGATGATATACACGGAATGCAGGAAAAGATAGGTGGAAAAAATAAAATTATAATAAAAAAGAAAAATAGGAAAAGTCAAGCATGTTTAAATTAGAGTAATAGACGAAAAGGAAATTAAGTGCTGAATTCACGATAGACTAATATAAATGAACAATATGAAGAAAAGATACAGGGAATGAAAGAAAAGACAGGTCAAAAAATACAATAATAATAATAAAAACGAGATGAAATGGGAAAAGATAAGAATATTTCAGGAAGAGCAATAGACGAATACAAGATATAATGTTGAATTCACGATAATAATAAGAGGAAAAATTAGACGGATTGAAATAAAAGATAGATAGGAAGGTAAAAGGATAATAAAACGAGAAAAAATGAGAAAAGTCAAGAATATTTAACTAAGAGTAATGGACGAAAACAAAATATCCTGTTGAATTCACGGTAGATAATATGAAAAAAAAAAATACACAGCATGAAAGAAAAGATATATAGAAAAATACAATGATAAAAACGAGCAAAAAAAATGGAACGTCAGAAATATTCAAGAGCAATAGACGAAAAAGATATATAGTATTGAATGCACAACAGACTAATGTAACATGAAAAAAAAAATACTGAAGAAAAGAGAAAAAAATAGATAAAAAACTGAAAATGTTAATAAAAACGAGAAAATTGTAAAAGTCATGAATGTTTGAGTAAGAGCAATAAAGGAAAAATAAATATAGTGTTGAACGAAAGATAGAATAATGAAAATGGATGATATGAAGAAAAATACACAGAATGAAAGAAAAATTAGAAAAGTAAATAATGATAAAAAAACCGAGAAAAAATAAGAAGACAAGGATAATAATAAAGATAATAATACAAATGCATAATATGAATAACAAATAGACGAAAGAAAAAGACGGATGAAATAAAGTGACAATAAAAACGAGAAGGACAAAAAGGAGAGGAAAAAAATGAAGGATATTTAGGTAAGAGCAATAGACAAAAGTTATGAGGAGCTGATGAGGGACGAGGCATTTGATGAGAGGCGCTTAGCTGGTGTCAAGCCTCATTATCCTCTCATTACCCTCTCACTCTCCCCTCTCACTCTCCCCTCTCACTCCCCTCTCCTCTCTCCTCTCCTTTCCCTTCGTGTCATAAAATATTTGTAGGCAAGTTACGAGAGTGTTGATGGGAGGGAGAGCAGGAAGAGGAGGAGGAGGAGGAGAAGGAGGAGGAGGAGGAGGAGGAGGAGGAAAGAATTAAACCATGCATGATATATGAATATGTACTTAACTTTCCATACATTCTGTGCCTAATTGCAAGCTACTCACACACACACACACACACACACACACACACACACACACACACACACACACACACACAGAGAGAGAGAGAGAGAGAGAGAGAGAGAGAGAAAGGGGGGGGAGGATATTTGGCTCGACCTGTGAGAATTATTATGCTGTTGCTTCTTCCTCCATCTCCTCCTCCTCCTCCTCCTCCTCCTCCTCTTCCTCCTCCTCCTCCTCCTTTCCTTCCTCCTCCTTCTTCTCCTCCTCCTATTCTCCATTTTTCCATCTCACTTCTTCTCTCCTTCCCTTTTTCCCTTTCCTTGCCTTTGTTTTTTATTTCCTTTCTTTCTTGACGTTCCCTCTTCTCCTTTCTCTTTCTTTTACTTCCGTTCGTCTCTCTTCCTCTTTTGTTTATTTATTTCTTCTATCTTTCTTTTTTTCATCTTTCATCCTCGTTTTCATACTTTTTAAAATCTTGTTCTTTTCCTTTTTTTTCTTCTTTTCTTGTTTTTATCTTTATTTCCAGTCCATTATTTACTTTTTCCTGATAATTTTCCTTTTTCTTTATTTCTCCTTTGTTTCCTTCTCTCCTTCATTTTCTCTTTCCTTCACGTGCTTTTCCTTAACAATCGTAATCTTCTTTCTCTTTTATATTCTCTCCATTTTTTTCCTTCCATCCCTCCCTCCTTTCTTACCCTCCCATCTTCCCTCTCTTGCCTCCTTCCTATCTCTCCCTCTTTCTCACCTTCCTTCCCTCCTTCCTTCCTTTCTTCCTTCCTTCCTTCCGTCCCTCTGCCCTGACTCTGTTATACATCTTATCAATATTCATCACAGCGTCTCCTAGATCCAGACCCTGTCCTTCGCTTATAGGGAGAGAGAGAGAGAGAGAGAGAGAGAGAGAGAGAGTCACAAGGAATATAAGTACTCCAGAAAGCCTTATGACCCATCGAAGGGGATACTGAAGGAGGCTCAAACAAATTGGAAAAACATGACTAGGTGAGATAAATACTATAAGAAAGGTAGAGAGAGAGAGAGAGAGAGAGGGGGAGAAGGGTGAGGAAAGGGATGTGAGAGCTAAAGAGGAGAGTTGTGAGGTGATTCGATTATGGTAAAGTTAATAGAATAGTAAAGTAATTAGTATATGGAGGGGAGGAAAGAGATATAGCCTAGGAGGAGGAGAGGAGGAAGAGGAGGAGGAGGAGAAAGAGGAGGAAGAGGAGTACAATTCGAGGAAGGTACAGGAAGGAAAAAAATCATAAAAACTCCTAATGAGGAAGTGTGGGAGTGAAACAAATGATCTAATCCCACAAATAAGGTACTTGATTCTCCTTAAGGGATCTGAATCTCTTGCAGCCAGACATTATGTGGGTTCCATAAACTCCGTGCTTTTTTTTTATCGTATCGTTGCCCGGGAGTTACTGACGTGGCGATAAAACACTTGGTTCCCTTGTAATTAGTAGTATTTGAGTAGTAGTAATAGCAGTAATAGTAGTAGTAGTAATAGTAGTAGTAGTAGTAGTAGTAGTAGTAGTAGTAGTAGTAGTAGTAGTAGTAGTAGTAATAGTAGTATAGTAGCAGTAGTACTAGCAGTAGTAGAAGTCGTAGTAATAGTAGTAGTAGTAGTAGTAGTAGTAGTAGTAGTAGTAGTAGTAGTAGTAGTAGTAGTAGTAGTAGTAGTAAATAATAATAATAATAGTAGTAGTAGCAGTTGTAGCAGTAGTAGTAGTAGTAGTAAAAGCAGTAGTGGTTGTAGTAGTAGTAGTAGTAGTAGTAGTAGTAGTAGTAGTAGTAGTAGTAGTAGTAGTAGTAGTAGAAGAAGTATAAGTAGTAACAGTAATAGTACTAAGCAAAAACAGTAACAACAACAACAACAACAACCACTCACTCACACATCCAGCCACACTCACCTAATTAGTCAGTCAGAGAGAGAGAGAGAGAGAGAGAGAGAGAGAGAGAGACCAATTGAGGCACCTTGAAGATCTCTCAGGCAAGACGGTCTAAGAGAGAGAGAGAGAGATGTGTCAGGGCCAGCCTCTCTGCAGTCACGTCACGGTCTAGAAGTGACACTGCCCAGTAAATATTGACTTAAATGGCCTCAGGATACCTCGGAGAATTGACCTTGCTGCTGATTGGCCCAGAAGATTTGAGTGGTCACGCCCCCTCAGGCTCTCCCACGTCTCTTTCTTACTTTCTCTCACGTATTTATTTACTTTTTTTCAGTCTCTCTCTCTCTCTCTCTCTCTCTCTCTCTCTCTCTCTCTCTCTCTCTCTCTCTCTCTCTCTCTCTCTCTCTCTCTCTCTCTCTCTCTCTCTCTCTCTCTCTCTCTCTCTCTCCGGGCCGTGAGAAGAGAGTGTAATTTAAGATTGTATTCGTGGGAGAGTTGGTGAGTGTGTGTGTGTGTGTGTGTGTGTGTGTGTGTGTGTGTGTGTGTGTGTGTGAGAGAGAGAGAGAGAGAGAGAGAGAGAGAGAGAGACATTATTGCTTCTTCTCCTACTGCTACTACTACTGTTACTACCACCACCACCACTACTACTACTATTACTACTACTACTACTACTACTACTACTACTACTACTACTACTACTACTACTAATAATAATAATAATAATAATAATAATAATAATAATAATAATAATAATAATACTACTACTACTACTACTACTACTACTACTACTACTACTACTATTACTAACCAAATAAGACACAGAGAAGAGAAAATCCACAAAACTATACCAGAGAGAGAGAGAGAGAGAGAGAGAGAGAGAGAGAGAGAGGTGTAATAGAAATATACACAGCAAACAACAAGTCAAGTATTCGCGGTACATTGGAGTTGGTTCTCCTCTAAAGCTGCGTTAGGGAATGGCTTGTCAATTGCACCTTTATCGGCTTCCTGCATCGGACACACGCTGGCTGCAGGTAACGCTAATGTTTACCTGTATAGCCCCACTCAAGACGCACGGGGAACATTAAACCTTTCTTCTAAATCTATGAGAATTGACTGTGTGTGTTTACGTTGACCTCCCAGTGAATTTTTGTGTGTTTTATCTGTTTCCTGAAATAATGTAGCTTCGTTTTATGTATGTTTATATTTTCCTTTGTGAGAATTGACTTTGTGTGTTTACGTTGACCTTCATCGTGGGTTGTGTTGCAGATAACCTTACTTTTGAATTTCTGTGTATTTTATCTGAAATAATGTAGCTTTGTTTTATTTATGTTTATATTTTCCTTACCTGTTTATTATGTTTATCTAAATTTATGAGAACTAACTGGGTGTCCTTACTCTGATCTCCTTCCGTGTTGTGTTGCAGAAAACCCTACTTTTTTAATTTATGTGTTTATTATGTTTTTGGAAATAACTTAGCTTTGTTTTATCTATGTTTATACTTTACCTGTTTATTATATTCACCTTTATCTATGGAACTGACTATGTGTGTTTAATTAAATCTCTTTGCAGAAAACCGTACTTGTTATGAGTTTGTGTGTGTTTTTTCTGTTTCCGGAAATAGTTTATCTTTCATTTATTTATGTTTATATTTACCTTCTTATCTCTTTATCCGATTTCTCTATATCTATAAGAACTATCTGTGTGCTTTTTCTTTGACTTCCTTGTATGTTGTGTTGCAGAAATTTGTGTGTTTTTATCTGTTCCCGGAAATGACTTAGCTTTCTTTTATTTATGTTGATATTTTGTTTCCTATCTATTTTCTTCCTATATCTATGGGAACTGACTGTTTGTGTGTTCATTTTGGCCTCTTTGCGTGTTTTGTTGCAGAAAATCTTACTTTTGAATTTCTGTGTTTTTTTCAGAAATTATCTAGTTTTTTTATTTTATTTATGTTTATGTTTAATTTCTTGTCTGTTTATTTGGTTTTCTATATCTGAGAACTAAGTGCGTGTGGTTACTTTGCCTTCCTTGCGTGCTTTGTTACAGAAATTTTACTTACTTATGAATTTACTTGTGTTTAGATGTTTTTTCCCCGTTTAGTTTCAGTCAAAAACCACCGGAAACAGTTTTATGTCTTTTAGAACTCTGAGTATTTACCTTTATTTGTGTTTACCTTTCTATCTCTATACCTAATTATTTAAGCAAGGAAAATATTCTTACCTTTTTTCTAATACTGCGGATGTTTATATGTGTACCTTTATTAGTATTGGGTTTAAAGATTCAATAGAGATGTTTGTTTATTTAATCATGAATGTCACGAGAAACCTACTTATATTCTTTTAATACTTTGTTACCTGTTCTTCTTTTTACATTACTCATGTTTTAGAGGTACAAATTTACCTGTATATCTTTAAACTCTTATTCGTGTGTATTGGTTGAATATTTATGTTTTTTTTTGCGTGATTTGGGATCCGAGGGTGTCTCCAAGCGCACGGGTTCAAATCCTGTCCACGGTCCGAGTGTAGGTTGGGCTTCCTCACTCGGGGCAACGGTTTCCTAGCGGGTGGGCTTTGAGATAGGAGGTACCCAAAAAGTATCCCCTTTAGCCCATAAATTCCCGTGAAAAGCCCACAGGGTATACATAAAAAACAAAAATATAGGTATAGTACAGGTACAAGTTTACCTGTATATCATTAACCTGCACCTCTATCTCTTGTATATTGTCGGTGCTTTAAGATAGAAGTTGACCTTTATATCTTTAAACTTTACTTTTGTCTCTTGGTTGAATATTTCTTTTAAGGTTGAACGCAAGAAGAGATTTACCTGTGTGCCAATAACCTTCACCTGTGTCTCTTTAGTATTGGTATTTCAAAGATAGAAGCTCACCTGAATATCCTTAAAATTTACTTGTGTCTATTGATTTCATATTTCTGTTTTTTTGAAGCTTTAACCTTTACCTGTATCTCCTTGTATATTATTGGTGCTTAAAAGATAGAAATTCACTTGTGTCTATCGATTTCAAGGTTCAACACAAGAGAAGGTTTACCTGCATGCCATTAACCTTCACCTGTGTCTCTTTGTTTAGTACACGTTGGTCTGAAGGCTAGAGGATAATTACTTCTCTAATCTTATTCAAATATCACAAAGAAAAGACTGACATATATGTGGAAAACTCAGATAATTGCTCCACTTTTCTTAAATATGCTGTAAAGAAGTTGGGGATATGTATTTTGAAGTATTCCTCCACCAGAAAACTAAAGGGACATATGGGAGAAATAGACGAAATGAAATGGCATTCTTTACTCTCTAGGGAATGAGAAAGATATTTTTTTTTACTATCTCTCTCTCTCTCTCTCTCTCTCTCTCTCTCTCTCTCTCTCTCTCTCTCTCTCTCTCTCTCTCTCTCTCTTTAATATTCTTAACGAGTTTTTTGTAAAAGGAAGGATGATAGCCTGAGGTCTGATGATTTTTACGTGATCTCTCTCTCTCTCTCTCTCTCTCTCTCTCTCTCTCTCTCTCTCTCTCTCTCTCTCTCTCTCTCTCTCTCTCTCTCTCTCTCTCTCTCTCTCTCTCTCTCTCTCTCTCTCTCTCTCTCTCTCTCAACACTCACGCCACCAAGATATTACTCTCTCACCGCCAGTTGTTTTCCAGTACCTCTCTGTTACGTACACGATTTCAACACTAGTATTTATGGTCTAGTTTCGCTTCGGCTGTTGCATATTCATGGCCTTTACGCCTCTGAAGGATTTGACATTTATTCCAGCCACTCCTGCCTTGCCAATTTCTCTCCTCTCGATTCCATGCTCTTTATTTTTACGTCTATGCGATGGTTAGGATGGTTAGAATTTAAGGTTCGTATTGTGGATTGTAAGGTTTTTCAGTAGTGGAGAGAGAGAGAGAGAGAGTGTGTGTGTGTGTGTGTGTGTGTGTGTGTGTGTGTGTGTGTGTGTGTGTGTGTGTGTGTGTGTGTATGCGCATTATTCATTTCTCTATGTACGTGTAATTGAGCTGTGCATGTGTGTGTGTGTGTGTGTGTGTGTGTGTGTGTGTGTGTGTGTGTGTGTGTGTGTGTGTGTGTGTGTATGTGTGTGTGTGGGTGTGGGTGTGTTTACATTTACAGCACTATACGTAAAAAAAAAATGCTAAGTAAACGCCCTTTTTTCCCACTCGTTATGAAAAAAAATGACAAACACTCTCTTTTTTCACTCCTGTCATAAATAAAAACACTTTCAAAACCCAACGATTCACAGGCGCCATCTCAATATCTTTTCTATATATTTTCCCGCCTTTTTCAGCTCGTTTTTCATTCATTTTCCTTTTCGATAAGTCATTTCGTTTTTCCATCATATTTTTCTAACTTTCCTTTAATTTTCTCTGCCTAGAACTCTTTTTCATATTTTTCTGTCCTGTTATCCTACTTTTCCCTCTCTATTCCCGTCCAAGGCTCTTCTTTTTTCATCACATCTATCTAGTCCTCCATTCTTATCTTCCACATCGAGAATTTCCTGTATTTTTATCATATTTATCCATTTCACTCACTTTTCCCCTTCAAAATTTCCTATGACATTATTTCCTTTCACTTTTCTGGCCAAAATTTTGCATTATATCTCTCTAATTCTCCCTACATATTTTCCCCATTAAGAACTTCCTGTATTTTTATCATATTTGTCCATTTTCCCCTCACTTTTCCCCTTCAGAATTTCCTATGACATTATTTCATTCTCCCCTCTCTTTTCACACCCAAATTTTGCACTATAGCTTTCTAGTCATCACTTCATATTTTCCCCATTAAGAACTTCCTGTATTTTTATCATATTTGTCCATTTTCCCCTTCATTTTTTCCCTTCAGAACTCCTCAACACGAAGAGCTTTAATTTGTTTCCTGAAGGGGCGAGCATTTGGCAAGACGTGCCTAAGATTCTTCAGACGGAGAGAATGAGGAAGAAGGAAAGAGCGAGATCATTAAAGAGATGTACTGGCTGGGGACGCTGGCCATGGGGGTGGTGGTGGTGGTGGTGGTGGTGGTGGTGGAGGTTAAACTTGTGAAAGGTATGTCGGTGTTTTGTTCTTTTCTTGTTGGTTCGGTGGTGTTTTTATTTTGGTGTTTTGTGAGTTTGTTTTGGATTTCTTTTCTTTTCTTTTTTGTGGTGGTGTCGTGGTGTTGTTTGTATTTTTGCTGGTTCTGTTGTTCTTTATTTTTTCTTTTTCGTTAATTCGGAATTTTTTTTATTTACATCCCTTCTTCAATTTCTCTTCAAACTTCCTTTCCTTCTTAAATCATAGTTTTTATTAGATAACTCCAAAGTCTATCCCTTCTTTCAAAATATCCACAAACCCAATTTTTCTTCTTTAACTTATGAAACATCCAGTTGGTAATAATAAAAGCTAAATAACCTCCTTTTCTTCCAGCTTGTCTAATGTCTTACATCATCAAAGCTAGTCATTTATTCCCGCCACTTCCCAAAGCTCATTCCTTCAGCCTGACACCAACTTTACGTAACGCGGACTCCTCACATTCCCCCGGTGCCCTTAGGCGTGATGGGCGCAGAAAAAACGGACCACCTCGACATGAAGAGCCCCTTAAAGAAAATCAGATCCCTCAAGTGTAGAGCTGAGGAGGAAGGAATTGTGAGCACACGTGAAGGGTTGAATAGGTTTACGAGGAACTGAAAAATCTATACAAAGCAGAATAGGTAAAAAACGATGAAAAAATAAGAAGGTATGGTTTAATTACACAACTATTTTCTTCTTCTTTTCTTCCCTTTTTCTGAGTCATGAATAGGTATCTTTGTGTGGACTGTACATTTCAACAAAGGGAGGGGACGGTGGGTAGCTGGATACACGGTCGCTAAGAAATGTTTGTTCCCTTTGTAAATACGTGGAGAGAAATCCTGTTTTATATGATATTACTTTCTGTCTGTGTTGAAACGCTTTGCTCTTCTCCGCCAGGATTGTTTTCAAAGGACACAAAATTAATTAACTAGTTTCCATATGAATTTTTCCAGTAACGATATAGAATTCTGGCTTAGCTATCACTAGAATCCCCCCAAAAAACATAAAAAATATATAATGTTGTTCGCATGAGTGTTTTGCTAATAATGGTCTAGAATACTTGTAGAGATATTACTAGAATCATTAATCACTTTCAAACATGTTTTTTCCGTATGCTTATAAAAGGGAGAGAACTTAACGCAGCATAAAAATAAAAAAGCAGCTACAGAAAGCCACTAGACCTAAACGTGGCAGTCCCTGTATGAAACAAGTATACCTATGTTCACTTCTTACCCTCATTTGCGACCTTAGACTTCAAACTAAACAAAAAACTCAAAACACTGGACGTAAGACAAAAATAACTTATGACTATGACCACGATAAGTTACCCAATGGAAAATTCACTGGATACAATAGAAATTTCATAGATTCTGCTGCCACCATATAGCAAACACACGCACACATGTAAACTTAATGGTCCTGTAATGTCATTCTTACACGTGTAGTTCTTGTGCTCAGTGCTATCAAAAGCCGAGGATAGTGAAGGAATATGATGGTCTCTGTAATCAAGTTGTCAGTTCGAGTAATTAGGAAGGTTTAAAAACCAAGACAAATTATGAAAAAAGAATGACATGGGAAAGTAAAGTAGGTATTGATTATATAAAACTGTAGAATGGTGGATGGATATAACACACAGTAACCAGCTTCTCAGTGCAGAGTAATTAGGAAGGTTTAAAAAGCAAGACAAATTATGAAAAAAGAATGACAGGGAGAGTAAAGTAGGTATGGATTATATAGAAGCTGAATAATGGATATAACAGACACAGTAATCAGGTTATCAGTGCAGAGTAATTATAAGGTTTTAAAAAGCACGACAAATTACGGAAAAAGAATGACAGGTGAGAGTAAAGTAGGTATTGATTATGGAGGCTACACAATGGTAAATTAATATATCAGACACAGTAATCAGGTTGTCAGTGCAGAGTATTAAGCTTTTAACCCCTTTAGTACCATGACACAATTTCATATTTATTCTGGTTACTATTAGGTGATAAAATACAGCTTTAGAAACTTGTGTGGGAATTGAAATAGTAAAGACTCTGGACCATTAATCCTCTGACCTCCATAGACCCTTCCTAATGAAAACAGAACCATCTAATCATACCACAAAACTCATAGTAAAAATGCCTCCCAGTAAGATAAATTATGGAAAAAGTTGACAAGTGAGATAAGTAGATATGGGTTATATAGAAGCTTCGAAATGTTGAAATAAAATACTCAGTGATCAGATTGTCAGTGCTAAATCGTTGGGAAGCTTTAAAAGTAGGACAAATTATGGATTAGAATGATAAGTGGAGATAAGTAGGTATGAATTACATAAAGGCTACAGAATAGTGGATGAATATAACAGAATCAGTAATCAGACGTCATTGGGGAATTGTGAAAGACTGGACAGAAATATAGAAGGAAGAAATAAGGGAAAATGAGTAGAAATGTAACATGTTATATACAGAAATTGCTACGTGTAAATTTATCAGTAATCATTTCCCTATTGGTGAGTTCTTAGGGAGTTTTGAATGACTGGGCAATGTATGGATAGGTATGCTAGTGGAGATAGGTATGTATGGATAGGTATGGTAAGTGGAAATAGGTAAATATGTATGGATAGGGATGGTAAGTAGAGCAAGGTAGGTAGGTATGGATAGGTATGGTAGGTGGAGATAGGTAGAAGTATGTAGGGATAGGTATGGTAAATGGAGATAGGTGAATATGTATGGATAGGGATCTAAGGTGGAAATAGCTAGGTAGGAATGGAAGGTGGAGATATGTAGAGATATGAATGGATAGGGATGATAGGTTGACATGGGTAGGTATGTGTGGATAGGGATCTCAGGTGGATATTACAGAGCCTGCCACTTGTAGACTTGATAAATCCATGCAGCTTATTTTTACTTTCAAGCATCTCGGTATCACCTCCACTTTTAAGAGGCTGAAGTGGAAGTTGTTGACGTTTTTAAGTGTTTCCATAATTCTAGTGATGATTTAACAAGCTGTCTACATATACAATAGCGGGAACAGCCATTATAAGCCAACTAATCATAACTCAGGCCCTTCCAAACAATGATGAAAGACCAGAGTGTGTATTGCAACCCGTGGAGTTTCACAAGGCGTCTATTATTAAAACATCCATGTTCTCAAGTGACCAGTGGCGAAAGAGAAAACGTAGGATTGAAAGGTGGACTGAAATAAAGAAGAGAAAAC
>NC_059284.1:8495249-8497749 GCF_017591435.1 Portunus trituberculatus
GCCAAACAGCAACAAAAACAACAACAATAACAACAACAACAACAACAACAACAACAACAACAAACCTCAGACAGAAAATAAAACAAAAAGTCAGAGAGAGAGAGAGAGAGAGAGAGAGAAAGAACACAGGTACCACGTCAGTCTACCTGTATAAGTGAGGCGGGGAAGTGTAAATGCAAATATATATGTAAATGATGGACAAAATAATGAAGGAGGTGCGTTATTTTTAGTCGCAGGAACGAACCATTGATAACAGAAGGAAGAGAGAGAGAGAGAAAGGATAACTAAAGGATGAAAAGAAAGAAAGGAGGGAAAAAAGAGGAATAAGTAGAAATATGCAAAAAGAAAAATAAATGAATAAATAAGAGAGCAAAAATAGAAATGTGCAATGTCTGAAAACGAAAGAAGAAAGAAGAAAGAAGAAAAAAAAGAAGTAGAAATATGGAGAGTAAGTGAAGAAAGAAAGGAAAAAAAAAACAGGATGAAGGAGAAAGAAATATGCAGTGTCTATAAAAGAAGGAAAAGAAGGAAAGGAGGAGAAGGAATATGAAGGAAGGAATGGAAGGGAAGGAAAGGAGAAGGAATTTGCATTGTCTCGTATCAGTTCATCATCATCACTATCATCATCATTATTTTGGAAGTTACTAGGTCAAGGAGAGAGAGAGAGAGAGAGAGAGAGACGAAAAAGGTGAAAGCATACTGCAACAATTCATAAAACAGTATTCTCTCTATTTTTTTCATCCATTTCAAATCATTTCATCACCACACGATTCATATCAGCGTTTATATTCCCAGTCCTTCCACCCGCTCCACTGTAACTTGCTAATTCAGGAGTCTGCTATCTGTTCATTTCAAAACGTAATAATTTCTCTCTCCAATAACAAGGGTTCAGAAATTTTGCGTCTTGTTCTGCTTCGAATTAAACTGTACTGTTTTGTATTAAAGTATTCTTGTTCCTTTTTACATTTATTTTGTTGTCTATGTTATTATTTTCGTCGTTAGTTTGTATTCTTTTTAAGTTTTCATGTCTTTTTTTTGCGCTTAGTTTGGTGTCTGTAGCATTTTGTCCTTCATATTAGTTACATTCTGATTAGTCTTTTACTGTTCCTGCCTCATTTTGCTTTTGAATTATTATCTACTTTAATTTCCTTTCTTATTATAGCCTGTCTACCCCAAAATTGATCCTGGATTTAAAACATTTTGCAGCTTATTAATATGATATGAATAATACTTGTTTTCTGTTGGTCAACGCACTTATCACATCGTTGTCCTCAAGGTCTAACAGCTACGCATTCTCTGGGACAATTCAAACTGAGATCGAGGAGCCACTTTAGAGTAGACAGACTATAGTAAAATTTCCAGCAACCTTGAACTTTTCTCTTACTGGTTTGTCATTATTAAGTATGTTCTATCAGTATTTTACCGGCAAGAGAACTCTAATTTGTAAATGAGCAGAGAAACTTTACATTAACAAATAAATTCTCTTTTCTTCGTCATTACCATTCTATACAGTTTCTCCTCCGTAATTAATTCCAGGTTATACTTACTCATTTTTCATTTGTTCCTGGTTTATCTTTATTAGTTATTTGTAAGTTAGTCATATTCAAAATAAAAAATTACACCTTTAGTTACCTACACTTCACTTACAAACCTGACACAATCTCAGGTGCTAATTAAACCATCCTATCTCCAGGTACGGCCATCCACAGATGAGGGACAGGCCGGTGGACTGGGTAATTAGTGTGCAGACAGGTGTAGTCCCACTGTGAGGACGGAACCGCAATGCCACCTGACCAGCAAACCGTCCCTCCCTCAGGACTGTCGCCTCGTGCGTGACTTGTGCATAAACAGATCCAGGAAGGTGCAAGGGAGGCACTTGCGTGGAGGACTGACGCCAAGGTGTTGCTGTGTGTCTGTGGCGGGACGGTGGGAGGAGAGGAGAGGTAGTCAGTAGTAGAGAGACTGAGAGAGAGAGATAAATAAAGGTAAAACAAGAGAAAAATAGATAGAAAAAATACAGAATTATACAAAAATAGATGCAAAGACAAAAAAAAAAGGAGGAAAAGATAAAATATGGAGATTCATGCAAAGTTATAAAAAAAAAAGGTAGAAAGCAGAGATGAAAGAAAAAAAAGATAACTACCAAGAATGAATGTAATTTTTTAGTCTTACTTGATACTGAAAGCCTCAAAAGAATTAATTAAAGAAATAGACAACAACAAAATAAAAAAGAATGACTTTAATGAAATAAAAAAAAATCTTAAACAAACACGAAATAACGAAAAAAAAAAACGAAACAAAAAAAATCACAAAAACACAAAAAGAGAAAGACGAAGGAAGAAAAAAGAAAGAAAAGAAATGAAAGAAACACCGCAACACTACCAATGACTTGAAGAAGGAAGAGAGAGAAAAAAAACAAAGAGAGAAGAGGAGAGAAGAGAGAAAACACCCAAGAGACGAGGTAGAAGAAAGAAAATGGGGTGCAGCTCCAGTAAGGACC
>NC_059284.1:8510249-8520249 GCF_017591435.1 Portunus trituberculatus
TTCATGTATTGAAGGTGTGAAAATTCTTGCTTTCTCTCTCTCTCTCTCTCTCTCTCTCTCTCTCTCTCTCTCTCTCTCTCTCTCTCTCTCTCTCTCTCTCTCTCTCTCTCTCTCTCTCTCTCTCTCTCTCTCTCTCTCTCGTCTAGCATCAAGAAATATACCAGTGAATTTTTTTGGTCTAAAGAAAAGAAAATTATAATGAAAAAAAAAATGTTATCTTCTTCATTTCATTTTTTCTCAGTCTAATTAAAAAGTATTGAATATTTTTGCAAGTGAAATAAGAAAGGAATTATTCATCTTTCTTACCTCATTGTATTAAAGGAGGAAAATGAGGGATTAGTATTTTAGTATTAGTTATAAGAGGAAGTAAAAGTAGAAATGTATACGTATATATATTTTTAGTAGTAGTAGTAGTAGTAGTAGTAGCAGTAGCAGTAGTAGTTGTTGTAGTAACACTATCTTCATCTACTCTCTATGTAAATTATGAGACTTGGATATATATATTCATGCTGCCTCTTAATTATCATCTACGTGTTCTCTCTCTCTCTCTCTCTCTCTCTCTCTCTCTCTCTCTCTCTCTCTCTCTCTCTCTCTCTCTCTAGCTCTCAATAATAATACAATTTTAATAAGGAAAGGTGCAAGGCATATACTAGTGTCATTATTCTCTAAGGTAAGTAGAAGGAACATACGAAGGTGAGACAGATTCACAGTAACCTACATCTTCTTGGTATGAGAGGTATTCATTCACTTCTCATTTGTTCCTGCAGTATAAATAATGTTGGCTGGGAATTTTGCAATGGAAATGATGAACGACTAGGTAGAAATGCACGCTTTCTTCCAGTGTTTTTCGAGTTGAGGGAGAAAAGAGAGGAAAAGGAGGGAAAATCTATGTTCTTTTCTTTTTGTTCAAGTTTATCAAGGAAAGGGAAAGAAAAGGAAGGAAAAATCGGTTCTCTATTTCATTTTTCGAGTTTGGAAAGAAATGGAGGAAAGTCAACGTTCAGAACTTTTTTTTTTTACTCTAGAAGAAAAGTATGAAAAAATTTATGCTTTCTAAAGTATTTTTCGAGTCTAGAAAGTTCTATATTGTATTTTTCGAATTCAGAAAAAAAATGAAATCTGTTATATATTGAATTTATCGAATTTTGGAAGGAAAAAGGGGGAAAAATCCGCGTTTTCTATTGTATCACCAAATTTGAGACGGAAAAAGGAAGGAAAAATTTGTTGTATATTGTATTTTTGAAACGCAGGAAAGAAAAAAAAAAAGAGATCTACCTTTTTTTTATAACATGTGGGCTTCTCACAAGAATTTATGGGCTAAACTGGATACTTTTTAGGGTACCTCCTATCTCAAAGCCCACCCGCTAGGAAACCGTTGCCCCGAGTGCGGAAGCCCAACCTACACTCGGACCGTGGACAGGATTCGAACCCGTGCGCTTGGAGACCCCTCGGACCCCAAAGCACGCATGGTTCCACTGTACCACGGCGGCCCGATTGTTTTTGCTCACGAACTCTTAGTGGAAAAGAAAGAAGATTGTGCTCTCAAATAAGGAGCAGATAAGAGAAAAACAAGAAAAAAAGGGAAAAAGAACAATTATTTCTCTTCAACAGTCACAGAATAGCACGAACTTTTCCTGCAATTTCCCTCAAAATGAAAAAAAAAAGAAAACGGAGAAAAGAAAGGATAAAGCAAGAAAGAAACACAAGATTTTCTACACCAATGACACAATAATACATTCCTAGAAAAAAGAAAAGAAAAAAGAAAAGTAAAAAAAGTAAAAATAAGAAAATTACCCTTTAATTCCTTATGGCAATCACACTTACACCAGCATTTCCTTTTATATTCCTTGACCTTCCTTTATCTGCATCCTAAGTGAAAACTAAACAAAAAAAAGGTCAATTCTCGAGAAATTAACCCTTTAATTCCTTATATCAGTTACACATTTACGCCTTAACATTTCCTTTTCTCTTGACCTTCCTTGACCTTCCTTTTACCTTCGTTTTAAGTGAAAATTTTAACTAAGAAAATACTCAATTCCCGGAAAAGTAACACATTAATTCTCATATCAGTCACACATTTACATCTCAACTCTTTCTTTTCTATTCCTTGACCTTCCTTGACCTTCCTTGACCTTCGTTCTAAGTGAAACAGAAGCGAAAAAAAAGTAAAATAATAGGAAGAGAAAATAAGGAAATAATTTTAATTCTTTGTATCAGACACACATGAACCCCTCAACACTTTAAATTCCTTGACCTTCCTTGACCTTCGTTACAAGTGAAAAGGAAATGGTAAATAAAATGCCCAATTCCAGGAAAAAATGTCTCTTTAACTCCTTATATCAGTCACACAATTACACATCAACACTTCCTTTTGTATTCCTTGACCTTTCTTGACCTTCGTTATAATCTAAAATAAAACAAAGAAAAGTGAAAGAAAGTAAGAAAAAACAAAAATATTCCTCAAATTCCTTATATCAGTCACACAATTACACATCAACACTTCCTTTTATATTCCTTGACCTTCATTGACCTTCGTTATAATTGAAAAAG
This sequence comes from Portunus trituberculatus, assembly GCF_017591435.1. NCBI lineage: Eukaryota > Metazoa > Arthropoda > Malacostraca > Decapoda > Portunidae > Portunus > Portunus trituberculatus. The sequence goes on from NC_059284.1 coordinate 8,512,800, forward strand.
AAAAAGAAAAGTGAAAGAAAGTAAGAGAAAGACAAAAAAATATCCCCTTAATTCCTTACATCAATTACATTTGTACCTAATACTTTCTCTTCTCTTCCTTGACCTTTCTTCATCTTCGTTCCAATCGAGAAATCAAGGAAGTAAAGTAAAAGAAAGGAAGAGAAAATAAGGAGATAAGTCTTTAATTCTTTACATCAGTCACACATTAACACCTCAACACTTCTCTTCTATTCCTTGACCTTCCTTGACCTTCCTTGATCTTTCTCCTAAGTGAAAAGAAAACGAAGATAATGTTCAGTTCCTAGAAAAATTACTCTTTAATTCTTTATAGCAATTACACATTTACACCCCAACGCTACCTTTTTTATATTCCTTGACCTTCCTGACCTTCTTTTCACCTACGTTATAACTGAAAAGGAAACGAATAAAAAGCTCAATTCCTGGAAAAAATTATTCTTTAATTCTTTATATCAATCACATTAACACCCCAACACTTCTTATTTATATTCCTTGACCTTCCTTGACCTTCTTTTATCTTCGTTATAACTGAAAAAGAATCGAAAAAAAGCTCAATTCCTGGAAAAATGACTCTTTAATTCCTTATATCAATCACATTAACACCCCAACGCTACCTTTTTATATTCCTTGACCTTCCTTGACCTTCCTTTTACCTTCGTTATAACTGAAAAAGAATCGAAAAAAGAGCTCAATTCCTGGAAAAATTACTCTTTAATTCCTTATATCAATCACATTAACACCCCAACGCTACCTTTTTATATTCCTTGACCTTCCTTGACCTTCCTTGACCTTCTTTTATCTTCGTTATAACTGAAAAAATTAATAAAACGCTCAACTCTTGGGAAAATAACCCTTTAATTCCTTATATCAATCACATTAACACCCCAACATATACTCCTTGACCTTCCTTGACCTTGGTTCATAGTGAAAAACAAAGAAAAACACTCAATTCCCGCAACGAACTCTGAACACTAATGAAACAGTTCCGAGACGCTCCGAACACTGCCGAGTCTTACGAATGGCAGAGATTCGAACCATAATGAATCCGTACCCGAGATGATTCGAGGCAATAACAGACGCTGGGTGCGAAAAATAAATGCATAAAGTTGTTTTTGTTGTTGTTTTTTTAGGTGGAAGGAAGTGTGTGTGTGTGTGTGTGTGTGTGTGTGTGTGTGTGTGTGTTTTTTTTTTCTTTCTTTCCTTCTTTCTTTTTTTTCTCACTTTCTTTTTCATTTTTGTTTTCTTCTATTTATTATTTTACTTGTTTTTTCTTTCATTTCTTTTTGTCTGTCATTCTTTTTTTTTCCTTTTCTCTCTCGCTCTTTTTCTTTCATTTTTTTCACAAACCATTATTTTTATATTCTCCTTTTTTTCATTCTCTCTCTCCTTCTCTTCCTTTCTTTTCTTCACAATAAAAGAAATTAAAATAGGATAAACAAAATAAACAGTAGATAAAAGAGGCAAATAATAACAAAAACGAAAAAAAGAGAAGACAAACACTGAAAAAAACACAAAATAAGGAGAAAATTTGATAAAAGAAAACAGATCAATGAAAAAATGGAAGAAAAAGAAAATATGTTTACCAGACGTGCGAATGAAAGGAGGAGGAGGAGGAGGAGGAGGAGGAGGAGAACAGAAAGCTATAAAAAGGCTATGTAAGAGAGAGAGAGAGAGAGAGAGAGAGAGAGAGAGAGAGAGAGAGAGAGAGAGAGAGAGACGGTGAGATAGATGTTGCTCTTCACCTTTCTCAAGTGTCACTCAGAGGAGAAGAAAGAGGAAGGGAAGAGGAAGAAGTGGAGGAGGAGGAAGAGGAGGAGGAGGAGGGAGCCACGTAACAGACAGTCTCTGTTCCCTTTCAAAAGGTGGCACTTGTAAGAGGCCAAGGTAGAAAACATTGCTATTTTAAGGGAAACTAAAGTAAAGTGAGGAAACAAGCGTCGAAATAGTAGTAGTAGTAGTAGTAGTAGTAGTAGTAGTGATGGTGGACGGGTGGTTTAACTAGAGATGTGAAAATATCTTTTTATGCAATTTCGTGTGCAATTTCATATGTAAATCTCTCTCTCTCTCTCTCTCTCTCTCTCTCTCTCTCTCTCTCTCTCTCTCTCTCTCTCTCTCTCTCTCTCTCTCTCTCTGGAGCCCTGTATATTTTCTTTTGTCCTTCCTCTCTTGAGAATCGATATTTATTCCACTCTTGCGAAGGTTGTGATATATCTCACCTGCTCTTACCTTACCTTGCCTTCAATTACCTTACCTCACCTTACCTAACCCAACCTTACCTAACCTAACCTAACCTAACCTTACCTCACCTTACATTGCCTTACCTTAAATTACCTTCCAATCTTCTCCTTCTTCTTCTTCTTCTTCTTCTTCTTCTTCTTCTTCTTCTTCTTCTTCTTCTTCTTCTTCTTCTTTTTCTTTCTCTTCTTCTTCTTATTATTATTATTGTTATTTTTTCTTCTTCTGTTTCTTCTTCATCCTCTTCCTCCTCTTCCTCCTCCTCCTCCTCCTCCTCCTCCTCCTCTTATTTCCATCTTCTAATTCTTCATCTTGTTTACTTTCGTTTTTTTTTTTTTCTTCTACATCTGTTTTTCATTTTGTTTAGTAAGTTGCATGTCCTCCTCCTCTTCCTTTTCCTCCTCCTCCTCCTCCTCCTCCTCCTCCTCCTCCGTTTGTTCTTTTGGTGTTTCCTGGTTGTTTTCCTCTCTCTCTTCCCACTTTCCCCCTCTTGTTTCTTTGTTGCTTCCTCTTTTTCCTTCCATTTTTCGTTTCCCTTCCTTGTCTCTATTTGCGCGTGCTTCTTTTTATTTTATTTATTCCTGTTTATCTTATTTGCTTCTCCTCCCAGTCTTTCTTTTTCTTCCTCTTTGCCTCTTCACACCTTGTTCTCTCTCTCTCTCTCTCTCTCTCTCTCTCTCTCTCTCTCTCTCTCTCTCTCTCTCTCTCTCTCTCTCTCTCTCTCTATTTTTGTTTTCCTGTTTTTTTCTTTCTTCTTAGTGAGTTATATGTCCTCCTCCTCCTTCTCCTCCTCCTCCTCTCCTCCGTCTCCTCTTCCTCCTCCTCCTCTTCATGTTCCTTCTCGCTCTTCACAAACATTTTACCAAGAAAAGGTATTCAGATATTAAATAGTGTAAATTCTTGGTCCTGTGTTTTTTGAGGTAAACTCCTTTATTGGTGAGAGAGAGAGAGAGAGAGAGAGAGAGAGAGAGAGAGAGAGAGAGAGAGAGAGAGAGAGAGAGAGAGAGAGAGATTCCTTAACGATCTTGTAACTACCTCTCATTCTCTAATCTTTGTTGTAATGGCCACGCACACACACACACACACACACACACACACACACACACACACACACACACACACACACAGTCAGTCAGTCAATTAGTCAGTTAGTCAGTCATCCGCTCATCCGTCCACTCTCTCTCTCTCTCTCTCTCTCTCTCTCTCTCTCTCTCTCTCTCTCTCTCTCTCTCTCTCTCTCTCTCTCTCTCTCTCTCTCTCTCAGCTAACCCGGAAGCCAGCTAGCCAGTCACTCACTTTGTCAAATTAGAGAAAGAAAAATATGAACTAATGCTCTGTGAAAAAAGTGAAAGAGAGAAAGTGAGAGAGGGAATGAGAAATAACTGTATTACATATGCGTTACAGAAGGCAGCGTCAAGCTGGCAGTGTAATTGTCTGCTTGTAATGTACCTGTCGTTACATTGGATTACACTAAATTACACCAGAGAGAGAGAGAGAGAGAGAGAGAGAGAGAGAGGAGGGGGAAGAAGGCACAGGTTAATGTTAGGAAGAGAAAGGAGAGTAAAAATAAGTAAATATAAAAGAAAATCACAAATATAAGAAGAAATGTGAATGTAGTGAAGAGTAAAGAGATTTTGTGATGAAACTTTGACATTTTGAAGAGGGAACGAAATGATAAGAAAAGAAAAACTTGAGGATTATTAAAAAACTGAACGAAACATTAGAGAACAAATATGAAACTTGAAAAAGAAATTATCAAACATCATTAAGAAAGCAAGGGAAAAAAATCAAGACAAGCTCAGGACGAAAAGATGAAATATTTATTGGGGAAGTGAAGCAAAGAAATATTATCATGAAGGAAGGAAGGAAGGAAGGAAGAAGAAGGAAATTACCCGAAGGAGTTCTTTAATTGGGTGGATCAAGGAAGGAAGGAAGGAAGGAAGGAAGGAGAGATCAACTGAAAGATTTAGTACAAGAAAGTGAAAGACGGAATTGTAACGCTAAAGATGACATAGCTAAAGGAAGGAAAGGAAGGAAGGAAGGAAGGAGAGATTGCCTTGAAAAAACTATTAGAAGAAAGTATAGGAAGGAGTTATAACGCTGAAGATAAGACAAGTGAAGGATGGAAAGAAAGAAGGAAGGAAGGAAGGAAGGAAGGAAGGCCAGTTTAAAGAAGTTACTTAATCAGATGAAGGAAGAATTGAAGGAGAGATCACATGAAGGATTTATTGGAAGAAAGTGATGGAAGAAATCTTATCACGAGAGAGAGAGAGAGAGAGAGAGAGAGAGAGAGAGAGAGAGAGAGAGAACACCTGAAAGATATGTAATCAGACAGACAGGTGCGTTGTGGGAAAGGTTTGCAGGTGTGTGTGGCTCAGATTACCCACACACACACACACACACCTGCTCCTCCTCACGCAACCTCCTCCTCCTCCTCCTCCTCCTCTTCTTCTTCTTGTCTTCCTCCTCCAAGTCTTCTCTCTATCTTCATCTCTCTTCTCTCTTAAATGCACAATGGAAATCGATTTTTGCTAAATAATTCACAGTGCAAAACCTGCTCTATTCTTTCTCTCCTCCTCCTTCTCCTCCTCCTCCTCCTCCTCCTCCTCCTCCTCCTCCTCCTCCTCCTCCTCCTCCTCCTCCTCCTCCTCCTCTTCCTCCTCCTCCTCCTTATCTTCATCCTCCTCCTTCTCTCCTTCTTCTTCTTTTTCTTCTCTTCATCTTTCTCTTCTTTTCCTCCTCTTCTCTTTAATCTTTCCTCTTTTCTTCTTTTATATTCTCCTTTATCTTATCTCTCTTCCTCATCTCAACTACCTTCCTCTTCCTCCTCCTCCTCCTCCTCCTCCTCCTCCTTCTCTTCTCCTTCTCCTCCTTTTCCTCCTCTTTTCTTCCACCTTTTTTTCGTTTCCTCTCTTTTATTCTGCTTTTTCTTCTCTCTTCTTCATCTCAACTATCTTCCTCTTCCTCTTTCCTTCCTCCTCCTCTTCTTCCTTCTCTTCACGCAGCTTTTCTTCTTCTCGTCTTCCTTGTTCTCTCGCTCTCTTCCTTTCTTTTCTGTTCTTTTTATACCACCTTTACTGACGCCTCTTCTCCTCCCCTTCCTCCTCCTCCTCCTCCTCCTCCTCCTCCTCCTCCTCCTCCTCCTCCTCTGTATCGGAAAGATGTCCAAATAGAGAATCTTCTTCCAATTTTTTCATCCTTAAGATTCACCTCAGAAAAGCTCTCTCTCTCTCTCTCTCTCTCTCTCTCTCTCTCTCTCTCTCTCTCTCTCTCTCTCTCTCTCTCTCTCCACTTTTTGAGATGAGAATTGTTCGACTGAGAGAGGCAAATGTGTGTGTGTGTGTGTGTGTGTGTGTGTGTGTGTGTGTGTGTGTGTGTGTGTGTGTGTGTGTGTGTGTGAATTGAAAACCGGAGAAGAATGTGAAGTCAGAAAAAGAAGAAAAAAATTGAAAAAAAAACCCACATTTCATTTTTTTCAATCACAAATAAAATAATTCCAGTAAAAAAATAAAATAAACGAAATTAAATCAAGGACGAACATATATTTTTCTCATCCTATTTCGTTTTTTTTTTTCTTTTAAATATCCACCCTTCATTATTTCAATCTATCCCTCAGTCACGAAACTTTACGAGAATGAACGAACGCAGGTGAGCAAAACAGAAAAACCCTCACAGGTAAACGATAGAGTCCGGAAAAGGTGAGCTGAGAGAGGGGAGAGAGGGTGAGGGGAGAAGGAGAGGGGTCGCAGGTGAGAGGAAGAGACAGGAGTGAGGGGAGGGAAGGTGAAGGGAGGGTAAGGTGGATCACGAGGGGAGAGGGGAGAGGGAGGGAGGGGAAAAGAAGTGGTCTCAGGTGAGGGGAAGAGTAAGGGAGAGGAACGTTTTACCTGGATTGGTGAAGGGAAAGAGAACCAGGAGGAGGAGGAGGAGGAGGAGGAGGAGTAAGAGGAGGAGGAGGAATAAGAGGAGGAGAAAGGAGAGGTAGTGAAAGTTGATGGCTGATTACCTGGGAGAGAGAGAGAGAGAGAGAGAGAGAGAGAGAGAGAGAGAGAGAGAGAGACAAACAGAAGTGATTAAAAAAAACAGAAACAGAGAAAGAAAAGAGAAAGACTCAATTTCTCTCTCTCTCTCTCTCTCTCTCTCTCTCTCTCTCTCTCTCTCTCTCTCTCTCTCTCTCTCTCTCTCTCTCTCTCTCTCTCTCTCTGGTGCTCCTGCTGGTAACTGGCTTATTCAGAGGACAAATAGGGCGAGTGTGTTAAGGCTTCGTCACAACTTAAGACCTCCTGAAGGGAACAAAGACAGGGGCGGCGAGGCGGTGAGGCGGTGAGGCGGCCCTGCTTGACTCTCACGCTCCCCTCGCGCCCTCCTGCTACATGTGCCACTCAAGACTTGCTTACGACGCCCCCCTGATCCTGTGTCCTGTGTGTGTGTGTGTGTGTGTGTGTGTGTGTGTGTGTGTGTGTGTGTGTGTGTTTCGAGGCTGGGTGGTTTGTGAGAAAGGGGTTGAAAGGTGTGTTTGTGTGTGTGTGTGTGTGTGTGTGTGTGTGTGTGTGTGTGTGTGTGTGTGTGTGTGTGTGTGTGTGTGTGTCGAGGCTGGGTGGTTTGTGAGAAAGGGTTGAAAGGTGTGTTTGTGTGTGTGTGTGTGTGTGTGTGTGTGTGTGTGTGTGTGTGTGTGTGTGTGTGTGTGTGTGTTCGAGGCTGGGTGGTTTCTGGGAAGGTTGAAAGGTGTGTGTGTGTGTGTGTGTGTGTGTGTGTGTGTGTGTGTGTGTGTGTGTGTGTGTGTGTGTGTGTGTATGTGTGTTTCGAGGTTGGGTGGTTTCTGGGAAGGGGTTGAAAGGTGTGTGTGTGTGTGTGTGTGTGTGTGTGTGTGTGTGTGTGTGTGTGTGTGTGTGTGTGTGTGTTTTGCTGTTTGGTTTTCTTGTTTTTTTTTCTAGTCTCTTTTATTTCCTTTTCTTCTTCTCTCTCTCTCTCTCTCTCTCTCTCTCTCTCTCTCTCTCCCGTGTGTGTGTGCGTGTGTCATAATCTGACTTCTATTTATAAGTGGACCTGACATTAACTTATGAATATGAAGAAGAAAAAGAAGAAGAAGAAGAAGAAATAATAATAATAATAATAATAATAACAAACACTCCTCGTATCTAAAACATTATTCAAGAAAACTTCATTATCCTATATATTATTCTTCCTATATCCTCCT
>NC_059284.1:8532749-8537749 GCF_017591435.1 Portunus trituberculatus
CTCTCTCTGATAAGGTGCGTTTAGCGTGACGTAACTCCTTCGTCTTTCCTCCCTTCCCTCTTGCCTCCCCTCTCTCTCTCTCTCTCTCTCTCTCTCTCTCTCTCTCTCTCTCTCTCTCTCTCTCTCTCTCCTTCTTATCTTCTCTTCCTTCCTTCTCTCTCCCTTTCCTCCATTGCCTTCCTTTTATCATAATTTATCCATTTCTTCTTCCTATTCTTACTTTCACTATTATTGTTATTCTTTCGTTAGCTCTTCTCTCTCTCTCTCTCTCTCTCTCTCTCTCTCTCTCTCTCTCTCTCTCTCTCTCTCTCTCTCTCTCTCTCTGTTCCTCCATCAAAATTAATGTCTACATCATCGAATTAGAGAGAGACAGAGAGAGAGAGAGAGAGAGAGAGAGAGAGAGAGAGAGAATGAACGTGAATAATTTTCAATTCAAAACTGACAACAAAATAATTTAAAAGCTGACCTCTGCTTAACCTCTCTCTCTCTCTCTCTCTCTCTCTCTCTCTCTCTCTCTCTCTCTCTCTCTCTCTCTCTCTCTCTCTCATGCTTTACCTTCTTGACCTCCTTTTCCTCCTCCTACTCCTCCTCCTCCTCTCCTCCTCCTCCTCCTCCTCCTCCTCCTCCTCCTCCTCCTCCTCCTCCTCCTCCTCCTCCTCCTCCTCCTCCTGTTCCTCTTCCTGGTCCATATTTACTTCATAAACTGGGAGGAAAAAGAGGAAAAGAAAAAATCTAGCAAACGACAAGGAAAAATAAGCCATAATTACTGGTTGGTTTAAGGCGATATTGCTTTGTGTGTGTGTGTGTGTGTGTGTGTGTGTGTGTGTGTGTGTGTGTGTGTGTGTGTGTGTGTGTGTTAGCAAATTTACCTCCATTGGGTGTGGTTAAGAGGAAGGAAAGATTGGAAGGGAACACCAATCATGAATAAAGGAGGGAAGGAGGGAGGGAAGGAGAGAAGGAGGGAGAGAGGGAGAGGGAAAGTCTTGTTGAAGGGCGTGGCAGGAAAGAGTGACAAATTGGAGAGAGAGAGAGAGAGAGAGAGAGAGAGAGAGAGAGACTACATGTTTTCATCTTATCTCTTCTTGTCTTCTTTATCATTTTTATCACCTCATTATGAATTTTATCACCTTTTCTCTTAATTCCTCGTCTTTATCTAATTCGCTTTTAATTCTCCCTTTCATCCTTGGGTTTTTCTTCTTTATCCTTTCATTATTTGTTTTCTCTCCGTCATTTTATCTTCCTTCTTTTTAATATGTGTGTTTAATCTATTTACTACTACTACTACTACTACTACTACTACTACTACTACTACTACTACTACTTTTATTCAGGTGTGTCAAAGGGGGGGAGGGGGAGGTGTTCCTGTGTGTGCCTGTCTGATTATTTTCCTCTTTTCTTTTTTTTCTGGTTTGTTTTGAATAAGGCTGTGTGTGTGTGTGTGTGTGTGTGTGTGTGTGTGTGTGTGTGTGTGTGTGTGTGTGTGTGTGTGTGTGTGTGTGTGTGTTTCTCCGTGTCTCTATCTCTTTTTTCTCTTTATCTCTTTATTTTCATTTTCTGTCTATTTTTTCTTTCCTTCATTTTTTTCGTTTTAATGCGTGTTTTTTTTTATTTTCGTATTAATTTTTATTTTTTTTTTTTCGTTCATTTTATCTTGTTTCGTTTTTTTTTCATTTATTTGTATTTATTTCTTCTTTTATCACATTTTTTTTCTTTAATTTTAGTTTTCTATTTATTTTGACGCCTGTTTTTTTTTTTATTTTTGCTCCTAATATTATTTTTCTCTTATCTTTTTTATTCTTTGTTTTATTTCTTTTTTATTTCTTTCATTTCTTATTTTCACTAATTTTTGTCCCATTCTTTTTTATTCTTTTTTTTCACTTATATTTTTCTACTTCTTTTCTCCTTTCCGCTTTTCTTTTCTCTCCTCTCTCACTATTTATCATCTCTCTCTCTCTCTCTCTCTCTCTCTCTCTCTCTCTCTCTCTCTCTCTCTCTCTCTCTCTCTCTCTCTCTCTCTCTTACCATTTCTTACTTCAAAACTCAAAAAAATTCTCATTCTTTTTCTTTTCACTTCTAATTTTTCCTTTATTTTTTTCCTTCCTCCTCCTCCTCCTCCTCCTCCTCCTCCTCCTCCTCCTCCTCCTCTTCGCTTTCACTCTCATACATTTTTCCCTCATTGTCCTTCTTTATTTCCTCCTCAGTATTTTCCTCCTCCATTTTTCCTCCATCCATTTGGCCTCCTCCTCTCCATCTCCCGGCAAAGTGGAGGCATTCTCTCCTTCTCTCCACACCTGATCTCACTTTTGGAGGAACTTGAATATCTCCTCCATTGATTTCTCCTCCTCCTCCTCCTCCTCCTCCTCCTCCTCTCCTTCTCCTCCTCTTCTTCTTATTCTTGTTCTTCTTCTTCCTTTTCTTTCCTCTTTCTCTTCTTTTCTCCTTCCTCCTCCTCCTCCTCCTCCTCCTCCTCCTCCTCCTCCTCCTCCTCCTCCTCCTCCTCCTCCTCCTCTTCCTTCTCTTCCACCTCCTCTTCCTCCTCCTCCTCCTCCTCCTCCTCCTCCTCCTTCTCTTCTTCCTTAGCTTCCTTCATGTGCAATCCCTCTCCAGGTCCTTATGAGAGAGAGAGAGAGAGAGAGAGAGAGATTGTGATTAAAGACCCAGTTTCAGTGATTTTAAAAGAAGAGAAGAAGAAGAGGAAGAAAAAGAGAAAAGTTAAAAAGAAAGGAAGGAAAAAGAAGTTGAGAATGAAGGAAGTAAGAGAGAGAGAGAGAGAGAGAGAGAGAGAGAGAGAGAGAGAGAGAGAGAGAGAGAGAGAGAGAGAGAGAATGGACAAAAAGAATAAAAGTTAATGATACACAAGTGAACACAAACAAAGAACAAAAGGAAGAATGAGAAAGGGAAGAGACAAATAGAGACACGAGAGAGGAAAATGCAAACGAGAGATAAAAGAAAAAAGAAAGTAAGAGAAAGAAAAAAAAATAATAATGAAAAAGTTACAATCACTTAGTTCACGATTTGTCTTGTAGTTAAGTTGCAGAAGAAAAACAATTAAAACTTAAGAGGAAGACAAAGAGGAGAAGTTAATGAAAGGAAGGACGAAACTCTTGCAAAATTAACTATGGAGAACAAAAGAGGACAAGAGAGAGGAAGGGAGACGAAAAGAGATGGGGAAAAAAGGAACCATCGTGTGTTTCAGTATTTCACACATAGATGGCGCCTCATTGTTTACATCCGAGCCATCGTGTTATGCTTCTGGCGGGGCCCAAGATGGCTGGCGTGGAGGCAGTAAGCAGTAAGAAGAGATTATTTTTTTTTATGTTCATGTGTGTGTGTGTGTGTGTGTGTGTGTGTGTGTGTGTGTGTGTGTGTGTGTGTGTGTGTGTGAAAGTAGGAAGTCGTACAAGTCAACACAGATAGGATTGCAAAGAGAGAGAGAGAGAGAGAGAGAGAGAGAGAGAGAGAGAGAGACTGTGTGTGTGTCTAAGAACTTAATGTGTTGTCAAGTTAGAATCAATATGTCTTTGTTGAGAGAGAGAGAGAGAGAGAGAGAGAGAGAGAGAGAGAGAGAGAGAAAGAATAATCGAGCAACCGTAATTGAGGCAGGAAATTAGATTAACGTCACCTTCTATCTCTCTCTCTCTCTCTCTCTCTCTCTCTCTCTCTCTCTCTCTCTCTCTCTCTCTCTCTCTCTGTCTCTCGGGTCAACATTTCTCTTTATCTTCCTTCCTTTATCGTTTTTCTCTTTCTTCTCTTCTATTCATCTTTATCTTCACTTAATTTAGCTCTTATCTCACCACCACCACCTCCTCCTCCTCCTCCTCCTCCTCCTCCTCCTCCTCCTCCTCCTCCTCCTCTTCCTCCTCCTCCTCCTCCTCCTCCTTCTCCTCCTCCTCCTCCTCCTCTGCTCATTTTTCTGCATTCGTCATCATCCTCTCTTCTCTTCTTTCTCCTCTTATCTTCCTCCTCCTCCTCCTCCTCCTCCTCATCCCAGCCCATTCCACCCCATCCCTGACCATCCCATGCTAATTCAGACCATCCCTTACCTCTTTAGCCCTTCCCACCCCTTTCTAGCCCTTTCCAGACCATCCCAGTCCATCCTAAACCATCCTACTCCATCACAATACTTCCTAACGGCTCCCAGTCCATCCTACAATATCCCAGTTCATCCCAGGCCATCCCAGCCTTTCCTATCCATTCCCAGACCATCCCAGTCCATCCTAGACCATTTTACTCTATCCCAATACATCCTAACGTCTCCCAGTCCATCCTACATCATCCCAGTCCATCCTAGACCACACCAATACTTCCTAACATCTCCCAGTCTATCCTATACCATCCCAGTTCATCCTAGACCATCCCAGCTCTTCTTAGCCTCCCTCAGGTGCTCTCACGCCAGGCACTAATGACCAGGTAGCATTAACACCTGTGCTGCAGTGCCACTTCAAGTCGCTAAGGTAATGGCGCACCTGATTAGGTTTATACAGGTGTGTCAACGAGGGAGGGGAGGTGTTCTTGTGTGTACCTGTCTGATTTTTTTTTTTTTTCGTTTTTTTTCTGGTTTGTTTTGTTTTAAGGTGTCTGTGAGTGTGTTTGTTGTTAGTGTGTGTGTGTGTGTGTGTGTGTGTGTGTCTGTTTCTGTCTGTCTCTGTCTTCTTGTCTCTCTCTCTCTCTCTCTCTCTCTCTCTCTCTCTCTCTCTCTCTCTCTCTCTCTCTCTCTCTCTCTCTCTTTCTGACATTTTTATTTCTAACCATTTTTTTCCACGTCGAAATCAGGAAAAGCTTTATTATTTTATTTTCTTCTGGTCTTCTCTTGTTCTCCTGTTCTTCTATCATTTTCACTCTTATTCTCTTATTCTCTTTTTTTTCCTTCTCACCTTTCTTCCTGCCATTTTCACTCTTTATTTTCCTATTTTCTTTTTTCCTCTTTCCTCATTTTTCTGCTCTTTTCTCGCTCTTCTCTAATTTCCTTCTCCTATTCCTGTTTTCATTCATGTTTTCCT
>NC_059284.1:8540249-8542749 GCF_017591435.1 Portunus trituberculatus
AGAGAGAGAGAGAGAGAGAGAGAGAGAGAGAGAGAGTATGTAGGAAGATATAAGATAAATTAACAGGAGGAAGTGGGGAGGAGTAGCAGGAAGAAAGGAGGAAATGGAGTGAATGGAAGGGAAGTGAGGTGAGAGGAGGAGGAGGAGGAGGAGGAGGAGGAGGAGGAAGAAGAGGAAGAAGAAGATGAGGAGGAGGAGAAGGAGGAATAATTGGTAAGGAGGAAGAATCTTAGCCAACCACATAGTAATAATGATAATAATAATAATAATAATAATAATAATAATATAATATATTCCAAAGAAACTTACTATACCCAGAACAAACATAGATAATTAAACAAAACAATCATACCACTTTATAATATTCATACGAGAGAAACATAAAGACATGATATTTTAAAGGAAGGGAGAGTAGATAAGAAGCATGAAAAGGGAAGAGCAACTAAGGAAAGGAAATGACAGGAAAGGCTTAAAGAAAAGGGACAAACTGTGACACGAACGGTTATAACAGTATGACTAACGAACGGTGCCAAAACACAGGAAGAGGACAAACTGTGACACGAACGGTTATAACAGTATGACTAACGAACGGTGCCAAAACACAGAAAAGGGACAAACTGTGACACGAACGGTTATAACAGTATGACTAACGAACGGTGCCAAAACACAGGAAAGGGACAAACTGTGACACGAACGGTGATAAACAGTATGACTAACGAACGGTGCCAAAACACAGGAAGGGGGCAAACTGTGACACGAACGGTTATAACAGTAAGACTAACGAACGGTGCCAAAACACAGGAAAGGGACAAACTGTGACACGAACGGTGATAAACAGTATGACTAACGAACGGTGCCAAAACACAGGAAGGGGGCAAACTGTGACACGAACGGTTATAACAGTAAAACTAACGAACGGTGCCAAAACACAGGAAAGGGACAAACTGTGACACGAACGGTTATAACAGTAAAACTAACGAACGGTGCCAAAACACAGGAAAGGGACAAACTGTGACACGAACGGTTATAACAGTATGACTAACGAACGGTGCCAAAACACAGGAAGGGGACAAACTGTGACACGAACGGTTATAACAGTATGACTAACGAAAGGTGCCAAAACACAGGAAAGGGGCAAACTGTGACACGAACGGTTATAACAGTAAGACTAACGAACGGTGACAAAACACAGACAAACAGACCCCGATAGGAAGCATGCAAACAGAAAAACAGCAGCATCTGTTAGTCTCTACGCATTATTTTCTGGTCTTATTTAAATTACTCTTTCTTTTTCCTTTATTCTTTTAGTTCTTATTTTACCCAACGTAAATAAAACATATATATTTTCCCACGGCGTCCTCAGGGAGCTAATTATCTGCATTACAGGTAGAGAGGAACACGTATGGAGGTAAAGAAATGAAGAGAATGATATTTTTTTCAGGTATTTCTTTTCTTTATGTATTTATTTTTAAGTATGTCGTATTTTCTAACTAATTTTGTAACTATTCCTTCTTTATAATTTTTGTGTGTATATCCGTGTGTCTGTTTTAATTTTCATTGCTATATGTTGTTAGTTTTATTTAATAAGTATTCATTTCGTATTTATTCCATATTTTTAACTAATTTCTGTAACTATCCTTTCTCTTTTATGTGTGTGTGTGTGTGTGTGTGTGTGTGTGTGTGTGTGTGTGTGTGTGTGTGTGTGTGTGTATTTCTAACTTATTTCTCTAACTTTTCTTTCTCTTTTTTGTGTGTGTGTTTTTTTTCATTTTCATTGCTTTGTCTTGCTATTTCTACTCATTAACGTATTTCTTTATTTTTTTTATGTGTGTGTATGTTGTATTTCCTTTCTCGAACCATTCTTTCTATTTTTTCTTATCTGTGTGTATGTGCGTGCGTGTGTTTTAATTTCCATTGCTTTTGTGTTGCAGGTAAGTGTGACTCAGGTGTGCGCTGGCCGTAATTAACCTGCCCGTGTGCTGAGGGGGAGCTAAGTGCACTGTGTTCTGTGTTCTGTGTTCTGTTTGTTTCCTACTGTTTTGCTCTTTTGTTTTTCTCTTTTTTTCCTTTTTTTCGTCTCGAGCTGTGTTTCTAATTTCCACATTTTTCTTTTCTTTTTTTTTTCTTATTTTTTATCTTCATTTGTTGTTTCTCTTTCTACTATTTCTTTTTCTGTGATTCCTTTCCGTTTCCTTCTTCTTTTTTTTTTATTTTTTGTCTCGCGAGCTGTGTTTCTAATTTCCTCATTTTTTTCTTCTTTTTTTTCCTATTTCATTTTTATTTTATCTATTGTTCCTCTTTCATCTGATTCCTTTCCGTTTGCTTATTTTCATATTTGTGTTTATCATTTCCTTAACTTTGTCTCTCTTTTCCTACTTTTCATCATCCTATTTATTTCCTCGTAATTATAATTTTCCTTATTTTCTTTCTCTTTTTCCTCTCTTTATTAATTTCTTCTTTACCTTCATTTTCCTTCACTCTTCTTTGCATTTGTCTCTTT